>NW_020527690.1:0-23140 GCF_003368295.1 Carassius auratus
TGCCTTCGTTTGCTGTGAAAGGACTCCCGTCGAAAGGGGTATCCCGGTGTCGCTGATTGGCTGGAAGTTCAGTAGTGGCTGAAGTGACGTCTTGGGAAGCCCGTGGTTGTTGGGCGTTTGGCTGAAGTGGTGCAGAGTCGTGTGCGCTGGTTGAAGTTGAAACGCACAGACGAGGTCGACGTTACAAAACTTAACTCAGAACACGAAACTCTCAAACTGAAAAGAAAAGAAATAAAGTTTGACAAGACAAGGTTGTGTTCCTTCTCATCGTGGCTAAGTAGCAGCAGGCAGGCACGCTGGACCGCGCTCAAAGAACAGCGATGACTATTCAACGGCTAATAGCAGCAGCATAGCTGGAGACAAAAACAGACTAAAAGCAAGGCATGACTGATAGCACAAGCAATGCTAGATTTAAAGCGCGACATGGCTAATAGCAGCAGCTAGGGACTAAAAGCAAAGATTTTATGATGTCCTAGGTATTTAAAGTGGCCTGTTGGCCACACCTCAAATGTTGCCTTGACCAATCAGATATTGTCTTGGCTCGGGGGGTATCATAAATCATTTGTTATCTTACCAAGCATGTGGTCCGAATTTCCTGCTCGCAGGGTCTAATTGGACATGATTCCTATAACACGAAATACGATACATGGGACAATAATTATTGTCAGGCTAATTCAAGCAAGAAGATTCGATCACACACATACCAAGCACAATTATAAATCGTTAAGCTATGCCATAGTTATTAAAAAAAACATATCACAATAAGTGATTATAACACATATAGTCAAATGTGTGGGTTACACATGAATGAATATGGAGTGAAGCGATGGACTGATTCATTTATGAGTCTTTTTGAGTTCATTCTGGTCCATATATATGTACAAAAGCAGTTCTTTGCCATTCTCTTGACAAAAGACTTTTCTGTAAAGACAGAGGTTTAAAGCCCTTCCCCCTTAGGAATTTCAGTCTGGTTCTGCTAGGTGGGGGGGTCAATGGGACTTGTGGCAGTACTCTCATGGTTTTCATGTGATGTCCAGCGCTGCATTTCAATTACGAACAACAAATTTGACAATCTCTTCTTCGAATTGAAATTGTAAATAATTGCTCTAGTGGTGTTCAGGTTGAAAGCTGTTGTGTGAACAAGTTGGTTGGTCATCTTGCTTGGTTCTTGTGGCACTAGAACTGATTTATGACTTCCTGAGGAATTCGGCTCTCGTGTTTCGAACATCTCTTTGATAGACTCTTTAATTTGTCTGGTTCGACTCATTTCTGTTACAGAACTCCAGTACTGAAGCCACTGGGCAGTTAAACTGGATCCATATTACGAATATTATCCATATTATCTCCACCTGAAAGCATATAAACATCTCATAGAAGCTGCTCTAGAATCAGTATAGTCTCGGTAGTTTCAAGAGAAAGACCGGGACATACTAACTCACTCCGCTCAGAGGCCATACCCACAGTATCCATAGATCTGGCCTCGGGTGCCAAATCAGTCCCTGTGCTTGTTGATAATAAATCCTGTCTGAGGGGAATCTCCCATGGAGAGCCCACTAACACACTGATCAGGTCCGCAAACCACGGCTTGTGTGTGCCACTGCGGAAGCCACCAGCAGCAGGTGTTCCACTCTGTCCAGCCGTTTTCTGGATAATACCGCTGGGGATCAAACGAATTGGGGGAAAAGCATAACAAACTGGTCCTGGGCCAACTGTGAGCTAACGCATCCAAGCCCAAGGGTGCGATGGGGGGCATAGGGAGAACCATAGCGGGGAATGCGTAGTCATGTTCGACACGAATAAATCCACTCTCGCTTCTCCCGAAAATCTGCAATAAGAGATTCACCATTTGGGGGTGAAATCTCCATTCCCCGTTGCTCCAGAGTCTGTCTGGATAGCAAATCCGAAGTTCAAACGTCCGGAGACATGAACAGCTCGGATCGACAAGAAATTTGTTCTGAGACCAAAGAAGAACATATCTCGCCAGACTGCAAAGGGGCAAGAGCGTAATCCTCCCTGATGATTCAGTATGACACAACCGCTGTGTTGTCTGATCGGAGCAGCACATGACGGCCGATCAGCAGATTCGAGAAATACTGGAGTGCCAGAAAAACGCCAGTAATTCCAACCTGTTTATGTGCCAAACTGCGTTGTGCCGCTGTCCACACTCCGTGGGCTGGGCGCCCTTGACAAACAGCTCCCCAATCGGTCAAGACGCATCCCGTCGTGACAGTCTCTCGGAAAGCACAAATCCCAGCCGAAACCCGGTTAGGAGAAATTCGGTTGACATCCATAGTTTAACGACATCACACACCTCCGTGTCACCAAAATCATCCGATGCGGAAGACAACGGGGTGAAATATTTCATTTTTTCGTCCACAACTGAAAAGGGCGGCATGTGAAGTAATCCCAGACGAATTACGGGGAATGCCGCTGCCATTAGACCTAAAAGTCTGAGGCACAATCTCACTGTCACTGTGCGACCCACTTTGAAGTGCAGCGCCGCATGACGTAATCGACTGTGTGCGCGGGAGAGAAAGCTTTGCTGTCATCGTGCGAGAGTCCAAGTCTATTCCCAGAAAGGTTATCTGCTGAGAGGGAATTAAAACACTTTTCTGGAAATTTGTGTGTAAGCCCAGGCTGTTTAAACGATTCAGCACAAGATCCCGATGACGATTGTTCTTGAGTCTGTGATTGCGCTAATCACCAGCCAATCATCTAAGTAGTTAAAAACACGAAACGCCCTGGAGCCGCAACAGGGCCAGAAGCTGCGTCCATGCATTTTGAGAAAGTATGTGGAGCCAGAGCTTAAGCCAAAGGGAGAATGCGGTATTGATATGCTTTGCCCTCTAAAGCGAATCTGAGGAACTTCCTGTGTCTCTTGAATGATCTGAATATTGAAAGTATGCATCCTTCAGATTGGATCGTGACAAACCAGTCGTTTGGTTGAATCTGAGACAAAATAGACTTTACCGTCAACATCTTGAATTTGCTCGGCCTGATTGCAAGTTTCAGACGACGTAAATCCAGAATGGGTCGCAGTCCGCCCATCTTTTGTTTTTTTCTTTTGGTACCACAAAATAACGGCTGTAAAACCCTGACTCCATCTGAGAGGGGTGTACTTCTTCTATATCCCCTTTGCTCAGCAGAGCTGACATCTCCTGTCGCAGTTTATCCACCACGCGGGTAGCCACATAAATAGCTCACTGAAGAAGGGGAGGCGCGTTTCTCCTGTCCGCTGGGAGGGAGAGAACCGCGTGTGCCGGCCAGAGCCTACTCGGAGTTCGAAGCCACGGTTGGACAAACATAGTTTGAAAAGCAAATCTGCTGATTAACATGCTCGAGTGGGGTGAGAGCGAGCAAGTGGAAAAACTCCATTGAATCAGTGTATCCATAGTCTAGCCGCACATATCGTCCCTAACCAACACCTCGTGCGGGACCTCTGCGAAACGGCGGGAGTTAGACGTGAGGCGACTTATAGAAATACACTGCAGAGCGCGGATTTTTTTTTTCATTTTTTTTAACTATAGCCGTAGGTTATCACGGAGAGAACATGTAGAGAGGCTGCTAGCAAACCTCTCATGAGTGCCTCCTCGTGATAAACCCATTATACGGCTCTCACCTTTCGTTGACTCATCGCGTCCGCGAAAATGAGTTAACACTGCTCGTAGAAACTGCTGGAGAACGCGAGATGAATCTTAGGGCACAGATGAATCGCTTCCCTGAAGGAATGAAATCTGAGCAAAATGGCACGCGGCACCCAGGTATACGATGCGTACGCATGCGTAGGGCGGTGCCAAGCGCTATTTGGCCAATAGGATTGGTGGGATGGTATAGAGCTTCAGACATTCGTCACAATGAGGGGTGTTCCCATAGCAGGTGACGTCACCGCAGCATCGAAGTGGACCTAATGAAAGGGAATTACCGTTACTAACATGTACGAGTTCAGAATGCAGTGATGCAAGACGTCTACTCCGGGCCAATCTTAACAATGTGACGCATTCAACCAGGCGGCCAAGGAAGTCGACCAGAAGTTGAAGAATGCTGCCATCTTGTAGCAGAACTTCACTTGCGTTAGCATTCCCATTGACTCCCATTCATTTGGCTTCACTTTGACAGCGAATAACTTTACATCTGAGGCGTTTAAAGAATCTGTTTGTCCATTATTTATTTCTAAAAGATTCACGACAATGTATAAAGGGCTCCATTACCTTCTATGTTACATTATGGCCCCGTAGAAACAGTTTTTATAAAAAATAGCCTAACGTTTGCATCATAACCACTCGACTCTCTGTCGCATTACCGTACAGACAGGAGGAGAAGCTCGCAGGCAATTAATATGGCGAACTGGCGTTACATTTTAAAATACTATATAAAATAATTAATCAGAATACTTACTCCTGCTCACTCACGCCAAAGAACTCCCCGCTCAAGCTCGCCGTCTCTGCAAGATTAACGATGCAGTTTGCTTGCACAGCTACTAGAACATTTACATCTGTCAGACAGGTTGCTGACGTCGTCAAGCTTTGTTTGAGTCTGCGCGTCAGAAACGGAAGTGCTAAAAAACGCTAAAAATGGGCTTCAATTGTCTCAGTTGAGTTCCAATGGGGTCGCTGTGTCCATTTCTTTTACTGTCTATGATCTCAACCCCGCGATAGGCTACGGCATGAAATCCCACGCGGCCCACCATGACGAACACAATTAAAAATATATATAATAAATAACAACTTCAAGTTTTACAATTTACTTTAGTTTTTGCATAGGTAAAAAAACATAGGGTATAAATGAGAAGTCGGAGCAGTGGAGAAGATTGTTGGACATTCGGCATCAACTTTCGGTTTGCCCCACAACTCATTTGAGGATGTTCAGCCCTTCTTTTTCCCCAATTCTCCCAAAACAGCTTATACTACTGTTTCAGCTATTAAAACAGTTCAGTTTATGTTTGGAGCAGTTTTTGATCATTAAACAGGCCTATAAGTTTTGTTTTTTAAAGCGGCCAGCACAGAGAGAGAGTTTACATAGCCTATGTTTAATCAGTTTAGCCTTCTCAAATCATCACGAATTGTCTAAAATAAAATCTAAAGATATAAAACAGTTCAAGCATGTAACAATGTTTTAACGTTAAACCAAGATACATGTGCGATATATCGAATATTTTGTGCTGATAGTGCAAGATAAGGCACGCTTTTTTGGGAGATGTACGTGCCAGCACGATCATAATAAAAAAATAAAGAAATATAAATTAAAGAAAACAAACATGCTTTCTGCCGCCTCGTCTGAACAGGAGAGCTTAAAAAAATGAACCAAAACTCAGCCAATACATGCCTCACAGACATGATAAATATATCTACAGAAAGCTTTAAATTACTACTTAACGAAATAATAAAAACAAACAAACAAACTCAATACAATTATGCCTAATGAGGAGATGATCTTCATCCTTGGCACACAGACTCAGAAAACACTAGTTTATTAGTAAATAATTCAAATATATTTTTACTATTTCGATCTGTCACATAATATTCATGGTAATTACTTTTTACGGCATCATTGAACTCAATTTGAACGTAGAACTGTTTATCTGCGCTGACAGACTATTTGATATGAATTTGAATCAGCATGGCTACATTCGTGAACGCACCTTTTCTGCAATGTCCTGTGTCTTACAGACTGCAACTTACAATTGCAACGTCATTGTGCTATTAATACTTTTCAAACCGATTTTCAATAAATTGGTCAGCTCCCGACAGCATCGGGTGTTTTTATCAATAGTGAGTATACTCTGCAGTGCATTGGACCTCCAGGGTAAAAATTGAGGAAGGGGGGTCTAGACCATTCGTAAGCTCTCTCTTAGCATTGTTTGAGCTCAAGATGCTACTGTACAGCAGTCTTTAGAAATTCAGCGCAGCGAAGTACAAGCCAAACTATGGTATGTTGACAGTGTTGTGGCTCAACAATGATTTTATTTTATTTTTTTAAAGACTCATAATAAATTATGTTCGCAATGGATACAGGCCTATTTATGAAGTTGACTTTATGTGGTATCAGAAACTAATATGGTGGTAATTAGCCTAGGCTTTTTCGTAATGTAATTAAAGCGAATTGGCAATACATTTTTTGATAATTAAAATCTGGCAAACAATTTGGCTCTAAATGGCTAAGATCTATAAGTGGCTAATCATGGGTTGTGTCCAGTAAGGAACCAACTATAGCAGCGATCCAACGTGTCATTGTATTGAATCAAAGACGGAGCCGGATGCAGAGCCGTTTAGTCCATGTCAATTTTTTTATTCAGCAAAACTTAAGCCCTTTTGACATTTTGCCTGACGTGGCAATAAAAAAAAATAATAATTGCCTCCCAAGACAACTCATTGTGGAGCTGCTGGACCTTCTCAGACCTGCACTTACAAGGCAAACGCGGTGGAATTTTTCTTTAAGCCACGAAGCCCAGCGCTACTTTTCAGTTTTTTTTTTTTTTTTTTCTTTTTTTTTTTTTTGCTACAGAGAGCTTCATCGAGGTCTTGGGAGAGGGCTACGGCCTAATCAAGAACTCGTGTGGAGGTGCGTCCACACTGTCACCAACGCCCTTCTGCGCCATGCCAGGGATTACATCCTGGTGGATGGCACACTCATCCCTATCGTCAATCCATCAGTGATTGATCAGGCGTATGTCAGCGGCCGAATGGGTCTATAACATTTAACTTTTGTAGCCGACTACGCCACCTAGAGTCGAAACTAAGACCCCAGGAACCCAATATTAAAACACAGGTTCTTTATCGGAGGAGGGAACAGTGGAAACCAACACCCAGAATGCACAGTAGAACAATTTATTACCATAAAATTAGTTGCAAGAAAAACATCAAATTTATCAAACAACCAGCAAGTCCAAAGTCCAGATCTTCAGCTCGAGGGCAGGGTTTAACTCAGTCTCTACTAGACCTCAGTATTACAGCAGCTGTCCGTTAACACTCAGTCACACATAGAGATCAGTATCAGCCCGATGCTGGAAGACAAGAGGAAAAAACTGCCAGCATACAATGTCCAATTCACATCAACAGTTTAAAAAAAACGTATTAAATACAACTAAAACTTCCTTAACAATATCGGCCGATTCAAGATGTCACTCAGGTACAATTATACACAACAGGATGGTTTTTGTCCGTTATGAGGCAATAAATTAAATTGGATAGGCGCACCGCAAGGTAGAAGTCAGAGCGTACTCACTGCATGACTGGACAGCAACCCTGCTATCCAGTCCAATGTGTTCACGGCAGAAGAACCACGTCGTTTTCTTATCGTCTCCCAAAACTCCCGGTAAGCCCTCGCAGCCGGCCCTCAGCCCGTCTCACACGCTGCTACTCCAACAGTGCTCCGTGAATCGTCAACGTTGTGGTCACTCGTCTACCATGTGCTGCAGTCTCTCATAGCCATAGGCCGTCTCAACATGAGTGAAACACAAACACTCACGCTCTGATGCAGGCACAACGTGATTTCTCACTCACTGTGTTGACTTCAGTTACGAATACACAATGCTGCCACCACCCCGTCAGTCACTGTTACGTCCTTTTATAAGGGAACAAATCACCCGCTCCGCCCAGTATCCATCACTTATTAGTTCATTAATCTATCCGGAATAGAGGTGTGGCTATAGGGAACTGTTTTCCAAATACAAACACAGCAAATCCACACAGCAAATCCACACGAAAGAAAAACAATTCACTCCAAAGAAAAACACAGCAATTAAACGTGATCATGCATATATATAAAAAATACATTGTGCAACGCCTTTACTCCACAACACGTACATATCACGAAAGGGATACACGGCCATAAACATGCAGGTTATAGTGGGCCACAGGGGTGTGATCTCCGACCTGGTGGCAATGTTCAGCAAAATTTCAACTTCCTCTGACGAGAGGCTTGGTGCCCTTTTTTACGTTGCTTCCCCACCATATTCTGTATTTAACTCTCTCTCTCTGTTCATTGTAGATAGGTTGCTTTTTATTAAAAACATAAACCAATTGCAATCAATACCGCATTAAACATAAGTAACTGCAGCTGCTTGCCAATCAATTCTGATTGTAAAGTACCTTACCATTAATATGAAAGTGTATTATATAATTTTTAAAAGTCGTTAATCCCATGTCAAGAAGCGGCACAAGTGGCACAAGGGGATAAGGAGGGTGGATGATTAGCGAGGGATACCCGGTTTGTCTAACCGTCACAACATATCGTGTGAACATATTACTGACCATCTGATAATTAAATTTATAGTCTATATTCTACTGATAACTTAAACTATGTTCAAATAAATGTTACTGTAATAATTTGAGGAATGTTTCATTTGCATAGAACGTGTTGTCTTTCTTAAGGCTGTATTTCACCTTAGCGTGAAGTGGAAAATCGATTCCTAAGCAATCGATGCCAACTAATTCAACACCTTCATTTTGGACAGCGCCCTTGTAACGTGGGACGTAAGAGGCAGCGTGTTAAGAAGCTTCCTAAGGGACACTTCGGGGAACACACTTAGGAACATTAACAACTTTAGGAAGTGTGGCGGGGGGCGTGGTTTTGCGAAGTCTGCAGCAGGAGAGAGAATCAGGAGACGAGCTGTAAGTGAGTGGTTTGGGCAAAAATTATCATCACCTGTTTCTTGTTCCAGTAATTGGCGTGGAGAGGGTATAAAACGCCAGGAGAGACAGAAGCAAGTGAGAGAGAGACTGAACTGCTTACCCGAACCGGAGACAGAAACCAGAAGTAGTAAACCGAAAGCGCTCTGCCAACGTGTCAGAATAAAAGTCAATATTTGGTGTTTACAAAGTTTTTTTTATTTTGTGTTAAATAAATATGTCAGCAGTCCGGCCGACCCCTTTGTCCTCTTCCTTGCCGCACACAAACTTACTACACTGGTGCCGAAACCCGGGAAGGAAGAAGGACTGCCGCCGCCACCATGCAAAGCCCGTCCTCCATGCCGCTTGCGGATATCATCGCCTCCCTCGCGGTCCTGCACCGGGAACGACACCAGGCCCTGCTGGAACTGAGGACCGATCAGGAGAGACGCTTCCAGGCCATCGTTCAGGCCCAGCAGGAGGACCGTGAGAGGTTCCGGAGCTGGATTGATCGGGAGGTTCGCGCCAAGGCCGCTGCCCCCATGCACCTGCCACTTCACAAGATGGGGAGCTCCTTCCTGGAGCTGTTCGAGAAGTCGGCAGAGGCCTGCGGGTGGCCCCGCGAGCAGTGACCGGTGTGCCCTTATTCCCCTGCTCTCTTGGGCGAGGCCAGCCGACCCTTCACAATGGCCCATGGAGCATGTCGTCGACCTGGTGGTGCTGGAGCAGTTCATCGCTCGGCTTCCCAAGAAGACGGCCGAGTGGGTCCAGTGCCACCGCCCCATGTCGCTGGACTCGGTCATCCATCAGGCGGAGGACCACATGGTGGCGTGCCCAGGGGTCGGCGAGCCCCTGCCTTCTAACTCTCTCTCTCATTCTCTCTCTCCCCTCTCTCTCTCTCCCCTCTCTCTCTCTCGCCCTGTCCCTCTCCCTAGTTCCTGTCCACCCGGCCCTCCTCAACCGAGGCATTGGATACAAGCCGCGTGGTTAAGGTGCGGTGTATACACGGGATGTGGTGGAGTATCCGGTTGTCCCAATTATTATTAAATTCCTGGGACAAAAGCATAGTGTAGAGGTGGCGGTTAGTCCCCACCTCCGCCTCCCAGAATAATTGAACATACAAGAGCTTTAACATTACCCCCCGGAACCATTAATTTAGAAATACATAATAATTAAGACTTTTAATAAAGTCTTTAAAGCAAACGGTGATAATCATGTAGATGTGGCAGTGGTACGTCTATCCTGTAGCCTGGTTATGAAGATGGGTGTCTCTCCGCAATGAGGTCCATGCCAGCTAAGATTTGGGAAGCCTTAGTGATCTGAAACAAACAAGACGACAGCAAGAAGGTGCGCAGTAATGTGCTAATAATTATAATGGGGAGGGAGGGTTGCGAGTCGTTGAGCATACTTACCAAGGCGTAGTGCCGCGTATATATATATATATATATGTCTCGTGTCTAATAGGAGAGTGGTAGTGATTGGAGCGATTTGACAGCTGACCGCATCAGCTGTTCACAGCCTTGCCTCCATGGCCTGACTGAACTGACGCTGTGCTCGATTAAAAAAAGCTTTTACCTTTCTAAAAACTTAAAATTATTAATATTAACAACATTACAAATTATTGGAATCGAAAAGGTTTGAACAAACCATAAACACACGTGATCTGGCCAATCGTGAAACAGCTGTGACGTCATCAGCACTCCTACAGTCGCTCTGGAGAAACTGTGGCGACTTAGTCGAGACTTACTGTAGGTCTCTGCAAAACAAAAGTGGGCGTTTATCACCTTGTGGGTGTTTTCAAACTGTTGGGTGTTTCTAAATCATGTACTCAAAATGTTCCCCCTTACCCAACCCCACCCCTAAACCTAACATCACTATGACGTCAGCAAATCAGGTATCATGGTGTAAAAGTACCCTGATCTGGTAACTCCCATTACTTTCCTGCAGAAACCTATAATTGGGCTCAGTCAGCCAAATGCTCTTGAAATGCTCTCGCGGGGAAGTCGTGGCCTAATGGTTAGAGAGTCGGACTCACAATAGAAAGGGTTGTGAGCTTGAGTCTCGGGTCGGCAGGAATTGTGGGTGGGGGGGAGTGCATGTACAGTGCTCTCGGGTGTGTGTTCACTGTTCTGTGTGTGTGCACTTCGGATGGGTTTAATGCAGTGCACGAATTCTGAGTATGGGTCACCATTATTGGCTGAATGTCACGTCACTTTCATGTCATGTCATGTTGCTTCTGCGCGGTTTTAAGTCGTACAAATTTTTCCTTTCTCTTTGGAATGTTACAAGCTCTTGGTGCATAAAGAAGATCTGTAAAGTTGCAAAGACTAAAGTCTCAAATCCAATGAAATATTCTTTATCAAAGTTAAGACTCTTCTGCCACTTCTCCCTAAAAAGTCTCATTCAAAACACGCCTCCACAGGTCTATGTCACTATGTGGAAATATTCGCATAATTCCACCGTAATGTTCACACAAAGAAAGAAGGCGTAGTTTCAGTAAGCGCTGCTAGTGTTGAAACAGCCATGTCAGGGATATGCTGTGTGCATCTAGGCGAAAGCTAAAGCACTATATTTGGACTTCCGAAAGTTGATTCATTTTAAGGGATCTTTAAGATTACTTACAACAGAACAGCAATGCATTTTATTGATGACCGTTTCGTGAACCTAGGAGAGGAGGTTGCTACAATAATCTTGTGCTTTTGAATCCGCTACTGTAAGTATGTGTATTGTTATTAGTTTAAGTATTTGCTATTGACTGTTCAAATGCAGAGTTTTGCACATCACAAACATGCGCGTACAGTGTGTGTGTGTGTGTGTTTGTGTGTGTGTGTGTGTGAAAGGGTCCACCCGCCAGCCCAAAAAACAGAATCCAAAAGACCTGCTCTAATGTTTAATGCTTATTTGGTCTTTTACATGCAGTTCTGCATTTATCAGGATTTAGTGTAAATTTTAGTCTAGCTCCATGTTCAGTCTGACTCCAATTTTAAGTGATCACTGAATTTAGACATGTGTCTTCTCATTCTTCTACAGCTTTCTTTCTTCTTCTAAATCAATGCTGAATCATCATGAGATTAAGGGCTATTCCTGGCCATTTTGATATTGTGTATTATAAGGTTGTTATAATATAAATTATATTACATAAAACAGTATAATAGTATAATAATAGTATAGTATAATAGTATAAATGAAAATACTTTTTGCTTTTGGAAGTCCTCTTGAGCAACTTGTTTAGAATGAGTGGTTATCATCTCACTGATCTTTCTGAAGATACACTCTTGATTTGGCCCTGTGGCAACAGCAGTCCTGTCATGTGCATTGTGTGCACAGCAGCAGGCAAAACTGGAAACCAATTACAGGTTTTTCTTCTGTAAACATTCCATGTAATGAAAGCACGTACTGAAACCAAGGGTCAAATCATTGCTCAATCTGAAATTTTGTGTGTCTACAATATGGAATTAGACACAATATTATTTTGTTTCTGAGCGGAGATGTCACTGGGTTATTATTGATGCTTTCCCTTCTCATTCATGACAAACTGCATGGATGGGCAGGGAGTTTTGCCTAGTACAGAACCATACCACAACACCAAACTTTATGCTAAGTATCTATCACTTTGATGATAGTGGTCCGGACAAAAATATGGTTATTTTTCTTACAAAAACTAATCAGTTCGCCCACCCCCCAGAGGCATGTGGGGCACTTTTTATTATGGATGGAATGCGCTTTATTTCACTTCTTTTGGACTGATGAACTGCAACACCCATTGACTGCCACAGCTTGGAAGATTAAGGTTTCCAAAACAAATCCTGCCCACTTGCTTCTCAAAACTATCCAAATCGCATTTCCAGGAGGGCCGTGTGCGCTCAGCTGGTGTCAAATCACAACACAGGAACCGCTGGCACAATCAGAACTCGTTATGTATTTCTGAAGGAGGGACTTTATAGAACAAGGAAGACATCAGACCATTTTTATGACAGTGAAAACAGCGGTATGCGGATAGGTGAATTGTGTGAAAAATACTCCGTTTTTTTAAACGCGAAACATGAACACATTATATTGCACACTGTAAACACAATCAAAGCTTCAAAAAAGCATGAAAAATGCGACCTTTTTTTTTTACTATTTGCATCATAGTAGCATAAAGGGGAATTGTTTTTAATTAATATCAGTGTGGTTAATTTATTATACTGCCATTACACATCAATTTATTAACATATTACCTCAGTCATTTTTTTTCTGTTGAATGATACCTGAAATGTAAACTGGGTTAAAGCGTTTAAAGTATGATTCTCATTGGTTAATCTCCACGTTTGATGGTTAGATATATCTGAATAACTTTGCAACACTGAAAAACTGACTGCTTATTACTCTACTCAATTTGGTTTACACATTTTGTAAATATACATAAACCACTACTTAATGATCGGTTAGCTACTTTTTTGTGATAATGTTTTGTGGGAAAAGGTTTTTTTTAACAACTTGAATTAGCCATAAGTAGCTAACAATTTAAGACAGTTTGTAAGTTTTATTATAATGTATTATTGTCTGTTATTGGCAACTTTTGACTTAGGATTAAGAGAAAGACATGCATAGGCCTGCTTATTTAAAATCTTTAGGTCTTTAGAGCTTATCTATTTAAATGAGTAACAACCACATTCCAGAAGTGAATTCATGTCACCCGTCTTGAGTTCAAAAGGGACACATATTTTTTTTTTTACAAAAGCAAGAATGTTAATTTAAGGTTCAGCTGGCCTAGGGCTATAATGATGAGACAGAGATGTTCGGATCCATGTGCAGAACTTTAATGATGAGAATGGTCAGACAGGCAATGATCAGTAACGGCATCAGGTATGTAGGAATAATCAGAATCGATAACAGAAACAAGCAGATGTCGGGGGCAGGCAGCAGAGAATCAGAGTCGGTATAAACAATCCAAAGGTCAGGTACAGAAGGAAACCGCTCGGTAATGTCAGACTGGCTAAACAAGACTTTGCAGTGAGTGAGAGTGAGTGTGCTGCTTATATGTGTGTGTGTAAATGAGGTGCAGGTGTGGCAAGGAAATTGGCTGATGAATGAGGTGCAGGTGTGGCAGGGTGATTGTGATGCAGTGACTTATGGGTAATGTAGTTTGGGTATGGTGCAACATTATGAGAGGTGCTAGTGTCCAAGTGACATCTGGTGGTTGATGGGTGGAATGGTCCTGAGTAGAGTGCCCTCTACTGAAGCTCATGGGCACTCCATCTAATGATCGTGACAAGGGCAGTACTTGTTCGTGCCTTATTAGGCTTGGACATCTTGCCCAGAAGGAAAGTAGAGAGGCAGAGATGTGGCTTTTGATGCACTATAGGGGTTCCTATTCCTATTGGTTCAATGAACTCTATGATCTCTCTTTACAACCACTGCTTACCTGGGAAAATTACACCATCAGTGAAAGTATCTCAGAAGGTACCAATCTGTAAAATGACACAGACTCTTTTACAAAAACAAGTTAGATGCTATGTAGTCATTTTCTAAGACATCACATGTGTGCTCCTGATGCCTGTTTGATCACATTCTTACATTGGATGTATTCTTCATGAAGAAGCCAATCCCATAATGCATTATGATGAGCTCAGTGAAAGAAATTAATCCAAGATGGTTTCAATAGCTGATATATTGACTTTAATACTGTAGCTGAAAATGTTTTGCCAATGTGTGTGTGCTATGCATTATGTTTGAAAATCATGTCATTAGATTGCTAACATACACTCACCTAAAGGGTTAGTAGGAACACCAGTTCAATTTCTCATTAATGCAATTATCTAATCAACCAATCACATGGCAGATGCTTCAGTGCATTTAGGGGTGTTGTCCTGGTCAAGACAATCTCCTGAACCCCAAACTGAATGGCAGAATGGAAAAGAAAGGTGATTTAAGCAATTTTGAGCGTGGCATGGTTGCTGGTGCCAGACGGGCCGGTCTGAGTATTTCACAATCTCCTCAGTTACTGTGATTTTTACGCACAACCATTTCTAGGGTTTACAAAGAATGGTGTGAAAAGGGAAAAACATCCAGTAGGCGGCAGTCCTGTGGGCGAAAATGCCTTGTTGATGCTAGAGGCCTTGATGTCTTGTTGATTTCTAAAGAATGCTTTCAGCACATTATTGAATCAATGCCACGTAGAATTAAGGCAGTTCTGAAGGCCAAAGGGGGTCAAACACAGAATTAGTTTGGTGTTCCTAATAATCCTTTAGGTGAGTGTATTTACAGATGATTCTACTGAAATACATTTTTAAGTTGATTTTCCTGTGCAATTCAGCTCAGTGTTTCTTTCCTTTAGTTGACAAAACTATCCATTATCTCTTCTTCACAACATTCATATTTCAATATTTTCTGATGATCAGTTTTTTTATCAATCATATTTCTTACCATTAACCATTAATTTCACGAAATAACTGTTTCAGTACAGTTTGGTATGTGCTATGTTTATAATTTGTCCACAATACTTTAGACCGGGGCGTAGCTATCTTTTCAGATGTGAGGGGACAGAAATCATATATATAGTTTTTAAAGAAGTTTCTTCTGTTCACAAAGCCTGCATTTATATGATCCAAAGTACAGCAAAAGCAGTAATATTGTGAAATATTTTGACTATTTAAAATAACTGTTTATATTGGAATATATTTTAAAAGGTAATTTATTTCTGTGATCAAAGGTGAATTTTCAGCATCATAAACTAAAGTCTTCAGTGTCACATCCTTCAGAAATTAAATCATTTTAAGATGCTGCCTATTTGTCAATATTTAAAACAGATAAGTACATTTTTTCAGAATCCTTTGATGAAAAGAAATATCCAAAGATCAGCATTTACGTGAAATAAAAAACCTTTGCAACATAAAACAGTTTATCATTCAAAAGCTAAGAGTCAATATAATTTTATTTTTTGTTAAATAAAATAGAAATGAATACTTTTATTTAGCAGTGATTCTTGAAATTAATCAAAAGTGATAATAAAGGCATCGTTTTACAAAATATTTATATTTCATTTATATTTGAATGCTGTTCTTCTGAACTTTCCATTAATCTACTAGGCTGTTTTTAACATTATGTCATGGCGCAGTAGAGCAGAAGACCACCACAATCGTGTGGTCGGGGTGGAAGCCCCCCCAGGGCGGAGCAGAAGACCACAACAACCGTGTGGTCTGAATGGATGCCCCCCAGGGCGGATCAGAAGACCACCACGTCCGTGTGGTCAAGATCGGAGTTCCCCAGGGCAGAGCAGAAGACCACCACAACAGTGTGGCCGGGCCAACGGGAGGACAAGTCTGATTGGGCAAGTCTGAAACATAAAACATGAACATGTTAGCCTCCGTGGCCACAACAGGAACAGTTGGGTGCTCAGAGAGTTCGGCTGAGACATGATGAGTCTCTGGAAGTTCCGCAGAGACGAGGAGATAGCCTTTGTTCATGAAGATCAATGGTGACTTGCCTTTGTTCATGAAGATCACTGGTGACTTGACTCTGTCCTTGAAGCTCACCAGTGACTTGACTCTGTCCTTGAAGATCACCAGTGACTTGACTTGACTCTGAAAGGTCAACGGTGACTAGCCTTGACTCTGGAAAGTCCATGGTAACTAGCCCTGACTCTGGAAGGTCAACAGTGACTAACCCTGACTCTAGAAGGTTGACGGTGACTAACCCTGACTCTAGAAGGTCAACAGTGACTAGCTCTGACTCTTGAAGGTCGACGGTGACTAACCCTGACTCGAGAAGGTTGACGGTGAATAACCCTGACTCCGGAGAGTCCACAAGCACCTGACTCGACTTTGGAGGGTCAACTGGAACCTGACTCAACTCTGGCGCTTTCGGAGTGGTCACTGCCGCCTCATGGGAATCGTGAGCGGACGCCGCTGCCTCGGGGGCATCGTGAGCGGAAGCTGCCACCTCGGGGGCATCGTGAGCGGAAGCCGCAACCTCGGGGGCATCGTGAGCAGGCGCCGCTTCCTCGGGGGCATCGTGAGCGGACGCCACCGCCACATGGGAATCGTGAGCAGACACCACCGCCACATGGGAATCGTGAGCGGACACCGCCACCTTATGGCAATCATGGGTGGACACCGGCGCCTCGGGGCAATCCTGAGTGGAATCTGCGGTTTTGTGAAGGCTAGCAGTCAGCCCCACTGCCTCAGAGGGACCCATCCATAAGCTGTGTCCCAAAGTTAAGAGTACACACTTCGAAGGGCACGGACTTCGAAGGCCACGACTCCGAACTGCATGAGGGACGCTCCACTAGAGGTTTCCGATTAGCGCTTCTTCACATAGCAACTGTATGAGAGGAGAGTTGATGATAGGACAATCCTGCCAGAATAGGTGGAGCCAGAATTGCATATTTATGTTTTTATGTTCTACGTCATAATGGAGGAAATTGTGAGGCTTAGCTAAAACCAGGTAAGTTACACTGGTTTGCTGCGACCTTTGTCTGATTACAACTTAAAAAAAATGTAATGTGTAATTGAAAAATGTATTATTGATTAATTATAATCTAATTGATTGATTGATATGAATGACGTGATCAAATTGATTAATCCTATATTAACCTTTTACATATAACTTTATGAAGTCAATAGTGCTAGGTGGGCCTTACAGTTACGACACTGAACAGATGTGTGCATACGTGACCACTTGTGTAAGCTCATACAAGAAGCTACATGGTACAAGAATGTACATCTTACGTACTAAGGTCTAAGCATGATGAAAATGTTAGAAAAGTATTTCTTGTTTTAGATATCTGGTGGCGTGATGTTTTTCAGTAACTTGCAAGCATATGATTGATGAAGGCCAGAAGCCTAGGGAATACACTTATATTTCAGTGTGACTTTGGGGTATAAAATGATCTCATCTTATCTGGGGATTTCAACCATGCAGATTTAAAGAGTGTATTCCCAAAAATACACCAACACATTGACTTTCCAACACGGAATAACAACACTCTGGACTTTGTTTACACCACTCAGAGTGGAGCCTACAAATCCCTCCCCCTCGCCCACATTGGTGCCTCAGACCAAACCACTGTCATGCTAATGCTTGTATACAGACCGCTCGTTAAAGTCACCAAACCAGTTCTTTAAGGGTCTTCAGAGGCTCTTCAAGACTGTTTTTACACCAGTGACTGGAACATATTTAAGCAGGCTGCCACATGCAATAACACCACAGACCTCCAAGAGTACTTCGAGACTGTCACTGCCTACAACACCAAGTGTATTGATGATGTAACACTCACAAAGACCATCACTGTCCGGGCCAACCAGAAGCTGTGGATGACATGGGAGGTCTACAGACTCCTGAAGACAGGGAACACTATCTTCAGAGCTGGAGATGTGGTGGGCTTGAGGATAGCTAGGGCCAACTTATCCCGTGGCATCAGAGACGCTAAGAGACATCACTCCGGGAGGATAGCCCATCAATTCAGTGTCAGCAGAGACACTCGAAGCCTGTGGCAGGGGATACAGAACATTGCAGACTACAACCCACCACGGACCTTTGACAGCACCATCTCCCTGCTGAACGAGCTGAACACCTTCTTCATTTGATTTGATGAACAAAACAGTGCTACTGCACTGAAGACTCCACCTCCTCCCGTCGACCAGGAGATGACACTGTCCCCGGAAAGCATGAGGAGATCCTTCAGCAGGATCAAAGCACGCAAAGCTCCGGGTCCTGACAACATTCCTGGGCATGTACTGTGAAGTGAAACTCACTGATGTCTTCACAGACATTTTTCAACATCTCACTAAGTCAGGAATAATCCGTCTCTATTCTGCTTCAATGACTACCGTCCAGCTCCACTTACTCCTATTCTCATGAAGTGCTTTGAACAGTCATGCACCATATCAAGTCTGCCCTAACCCCCTCCCTGGACCCCTTCCAGTTTGCATATCGGTCCAACCGGTCGACTGATGATGCCATCGCCACTGCCGTCCACTCACCACTCACACATCTGGACAAAAAGGACTCATACATCAGAATGCTGTTCATAGACTTCAGTTCAGCATTCAACACAATCATCCCTCAACAGCTCATTTACAAACTAGTCCAGCTGGGGCTCAACACTTCCCTGTGCAACTGGCTATTGAACTTTTTGATTGGAAGACATAACTGTATTTTATTTATTTATTTATTTTATTTTTTACATGCCCTTATTTGAATAGTTGTATTTTATATTTAATCTGTATCTATCTGTATTTTTATGCTCTACTGTTAATGTTATCTGTTCGCACCAAGGGTCTGAGAGTAATGCAATTTCAATTATCTGTATGTATGTGCTGTACAATTGACAATAAAGCAGACTTGACTTGACTTGAATGACGTTAGCAGGGACCTGTCTATATCTCCATTGCACTCAAGAGGGTGAAACTCTGTCTGTAAACTTAATCATTTCTGCAGAAATTAAAAGCAAGACAAAGAAAAACCTCTGTTTGGTTTTTCATTCTCAGTCTTCACAATTATTTTATAGTTTTATCAAATCAGAATTCTGGCAACAAATTATACATATGAAAAACTACAACACACACACCCCCACACACACACACATCAGCAGTTCAAATGCTGACTGGTATCTTACATAGGTGTGATTTTATAGAGTGTATTGTCTTGGCCGCGATATTGTGTAGCGATATTGTGTATCTTGTCAGAGAACTATGGCTCTGTGTATTAAATGTCGCTCTATCTGAAAGCACATGCTCTGAAAGCACGTACAAAAAAAAATAAATAAATAAAAATAAAATAAACAGGGAGACTATTGCCTTACATAATCATTGTTTTATTGTTTGTGTGTGTGTTTTTTTTTTTTAACCTGGCTTTTAACACTTGTTTCGCAAGGTATTTGAGTAAATTAAAACACAACACTTACATTTCAATGTGAATTCCCCCACAGAACTGTCATCCTCCATGTTCTTTGAATATAAATTCCATTTTCATCTGCACATTCTGGGATATGGTAGGGTGCAAAATCTCCATCAGATGTGCACTTAATTTTCCTGGGACAAGGAGGGTCCATTTGAAGTCGCTTTCGAATTATGTCAGCCTTTGTCTTGCCGCTGTGACGCAATCGCAAATGGGCACTTCACGTTGGGACCATAGACAGTATAAAAACATGGACATAGTGTCCGTGACGTCACCCGTAGACTCCTGAAGTGTGTTTTTGAAGCCTAAAGTGTGCAGAGCGGGCCGTCGCCATCTTGGCAGCGCGTCACCGCGAGACTCTCCCAGACAATCAAGAATGGGGAAAAAGGCGAGAGCTACTAGCTGAAGCCACGCCCACCTCTTCTGCTGTAAAGTTGGGCATTTTAACATGTCTCCCTTTTGCAGCCAGCCTCAAGCGGCCAGTCGATGAATTACAGTTTTAGTCACTTCCTTATTGGCTTCACGAGAGAGAGCGGGAGGTTGACACTCGGTTGGGACCAGGCGGCAAGGAAGTCGACCGGAAGTTGAAGTCGACCGGGTGCCGCCATCTTGTAGCAGAACTTCACTTGCGTTAGCATTCCCATTGACTCCCATACATTTTGGCATCACTTTGACAGTGAATTACTTTACATCTGAGGCGTTTAAAGACTCTGTTTGTCCATTATTTATTTCTAAAGATACACAACAATGTATAAAGGGCTCCTTTACCTTCTATGTTACATTTTGTCCCCGTAGAAACTGTTTTTGTAAAAATAGGCTAACGATTGCATCATAAACACTCGACTCTCTGTCGCATTACCGTAAAGACAGGAGGAGAAGCTCGCAGGCAATTAACTTAATATGGCGTACTGGCATTACATTTTAAAATCCTATACAAAATAATTAATCAGAATACTTACTCCTGCTCACTCACACCAAAGAACTCCCCGCTCAAGCTCGCCGTCTCTGTAAGATTAACGATGGCAGTTTGCACGCACAGCTACTAGAAGATTTAAATCTATCAGACAAGTTGCTGACGTCATCAAGCTTAACGGAAATGGAAGTGCTAAAAAACGCTAAAAATGGGCTTCACTTGTCTCAATTGAGTTCCAATGGGGTCGCTGTGTCCATTTCTTTTACTGTCTATGGTTGGGACACAGCATTCGAAAACTTACTGAGGCAGCGTGACGGTTTAATGATCTGTAATAAATTAGAACAAGCTTTTGTGATAACTAAACAAATATTTAATTACAATAATACTGATTTCTCGCTAGAACTAACATCAAAAGTGCAAAAAAATAGTCAGGAATATACATTTACATGCAAATTGTGTTTTTTTTCTTTTAGCTCAACCATCACGGATTGGAATGCACAGGATTGTGCATACATCATACATCTATGCTGCCTTCAAAATTCGATCAGAAGACGGTACCTCTGGAGACAGGAAGTAAAACAGAATTTGCATTCCAACATGCCTTATTGGCTTCCCCCCATTGGAATGCGTCCTCAGAAGGCAGCATTTTAGAGTTTTCGGATGCGTCTAGACTGAGAGCCATTTACTTCAATGAATGACTCATAAAGACATTTACTTCCACCTGCTGGCAGATTAATTTTTTTAATTTAGAGTATAATTTAATAATAATAAAAAAATAAAAAAAATAAAAAATAAAAAAAAAATAATAATAATAAAGCATTAAATGCATAGTTCACCCTAAAATAAATATTCTGTCATCATTTACTCACCCTCATGTTGTTTCAAACCTTTCTTTTGTTGAACATAAGGTATTTTGAAGACTGTTGGTAACAAAGCTGTTTTGGGTAATGACTTTCATTCTATGAACAAAAAATACTCAGATGTTTCTCAAAATATTTTCTTTTGTGTTCCATGGTTTATGTTATGTAGGTCTCTGTAATAAATTTTATGTTGAATCAAATGAAATATTTCTTTCTAAAGCTACAATTTGTCTACTTGATATTTTCTCATTTAACACAAAAAAAAAGAATATTTTGTGGGTATTTTCAAAGTCAAATTTATGTTTCGATTAATTAGATTAATTAATTGAAGCATCATGTACTGTAATTCATTAGATTAAAATGTAAATTAATTTAAACCATTGCTTCTGGCCATAATCCATAATAACCATTTCCTCCAGTGATAAAGTCCATCTCCTTTTGTCCTCTCACATCCAAATCCACTAACATTTTTGTTTAGAATGGTTTATACTGTTTTCCTTGATCAGTGCATATTTTCCTCCTGATTCTGATGAGACAATTTTTCACTGGAGAAAGTCAATTATAGAGGACTTATATTTCAGAAGGAAGCAATGTTTGAAGTTTAGTCATCTTGATGGAATTGTTTTTTACAACAGCTTTTCACTTCACAAAATGTTAACTGATGAAAAATAATCAATGAATAACATTGCCTTTACAGTGCCTTTAGACATCTGTTTTCAGACATTTAAGGGCATATTGATGATAAATGCTAAATAATGAACTCTTATTTTAACTCTTAACTCTTGACTAAACTATTATCTCAAATCTAATAAATTATCTCCCCCTGCCATCTAATTAAAATTTCTATGAGTAACCCAAGCTCAAATAAAGACAGAATCCTCCATATGTATATCTCTATAATCTATCTCAAGAAGTGTGTGAACACCTGCATCCAATCAACAGAAACAAGACTGCAAACTGATAAAGACTGCAGTTTACATAGCAATTAAATACAGCTGTTGGATGTTATCGATGAGAGTGTATATAAATGTTAAATCAAAAAACATCTGTTTTTACTTTGCAATTTACATGTCAGATATAGACAACAGCTGGTGTTTTATGTTTCCTTTGTTATCTGCTTATTTTATTTTTCTCACAATCTGTCACATGTGTTAAAATAAAAGTAAATACAAAAGCACCCACAACATAAACAAACATAACCCATAATAAAAAAAAATAATGGATTTTTTATGTTAAGTCTCTTGTGTTTATCAAGGCTGCATTTGTTGGATGAAAGCAGTAATATGTAAACTATTATTACAATTGAAAATATTATTATCAAAATTATTTGAATATGTTTTGAAATGTATTTCTGTGATGCAAAGCTGAATTTTCAGCATGAATTCTCCAGTGTTCAGTGTCCACATGATTCTTCATAAACCGTTCTAATATACTGATTTGCACAAGACACATTTTTTTATTATCATTGTTGAAACCAGTTGTGCTGCACTATTCTTTTAATAGAAAGTTAAACAACGTCATTTATTTGAAACATCTTTGTAACATTTTAAATGTATTTAATGTAAAAGTATATAGCCTACCACAAAGAGTGGTTTATATTTATTCATAATCTGTTCTTCCTCCACATTTATCTAATTATTTTAAATATGGGAGATCGGCAGAAAAAAATATTTGATTACACAACCACAATGAACACATTCCATGTTTAATTTGAGTTTGCTAAAAGAAAAAAAAATACTAAAAAAAAAAAAAAAAGAATACCTATAGGCTCTAAGATGTATACTTCCACCTACAACTTTACATGAGCAACCTTCTCTGATGATACAAAATGTTAATCAACTGTTGACTTATTAGTTATTCATTGCTCTCACTCACTCAGC
>NW_020527691.1:0-174097 GCF_003368295.1 Carassius auratus
TAGGAATAATCAGAATCGATAACAGAAACAAGCAGATGTCGGGGGCAGGCAGCAGAGAATCAGAGTCGGTATAAACAATCCAAAGGTCAGGTACAGAAGGAAACCGCTCGGTAATGTCAGACTGGCTAAACAAGACTTTGCAGTGAGTGAGAGTGAGTGTGCTGCTTATATGTGTGTGTGTAAATGAGGTGCAGGTGTGGCAAGGAAATTGGCTGATGAATGAGGTGCAGGTGTGGCAGGGTGATTGTGATGCAGTGACTTATGGGTAATGTAGTTTGGGTATGGTGCAACATTATGAGAGGTGCTAGTGTCCAAGTGACATCTGGTGGTTGATGGGTGGAATGGTCCTGAGTAGAGTGCCCTCTACTGAAGCTCATGGGCACTCCATCTAATGATCGTGACAAGGGCAGTACTTGTTCGTGCCTTATTAGGCTTGGACATCTTGCCCAGAAGGAAAGTAGAGAGGCAGAGATGTGGCTTTTGATGCACTATAGGGGTTCCTATTCCTATTGGTTCAATGAACTCTATGATCTCTCTTTACAACCACTGCTTACCTGGGAAAATTACACCATCAGTGAAAGTATCTCAGAAGGTACCAATCTGTAAAATGACACAGACTCTTTTACAAAAACAAGTTAGATGCTATGTAGTCATTTTCTAAGACATCACATGTGTGCTCCTGATGCCTGTTTGATCACATTCTTACATTGGATGTATTCTTCATGAAGAAGCCAATCCCATAATGCATTATGATGAGCTCAGTGAAAGAAATTAATCCAAGATGGTTTCAATAGCTGATATATTGACTTTAATACTGTAGCTGAAAATGTTTTGCCAATGTGTGTGTGCTATGCATTATGTTTGAAAATCATGTCATTAGATTGCTAACATACACTCACCTAAAGGGTTAGTAGGAACACCAGTTCAATTTCTCATTAATGCAATTATCTAATCAACCAATCACATGGCAGATGCTTCAGTGCATTTAGGGGTGTTGTCCTGGTCAAGACAATCTCCTGAACCCCAAACTGAATGGCAGAATGGAAAAGAAAGGTGATTTAAGCAATTTTGAGCGTGGCATGGTTGCTGGTGCCAGACGGGCCGGTCTGAGTATTTCACAATCTCCTCAGTTACTGTGATTTTTACGCACAACCATTTCTAGGGTTTACAAAGAATGGTGTGAAAAGGGAAAAACATCCAGTAGGCGGCAGTCCTGTGGGCGAAAATGCCTTGTTGATGCTAGAGGCCTTGATGTCTTGTTGATTTCTAAAGAATGCTTTCAGCACATTATTGAATCAATGCCACGTAGAATTAAGGCAGTTCTGAAGGCCAAAGGGGGTCAAACACAGAATTAGTTTGGTGTTCCTAATAATCCTTTAGGTGAGTGTATTTACAGATGATTCTACTGAAATACATTTTTAAGTTGATTTTCCTGTGCAATTCAGCTCAGTGTTTCTTTCCTTTAGTTGACAAAACTATCCATTATCTCTTCTTCACAACATTCATATTTCAATATTTTCTGATGATCAGTTTTTTTATCAATCATATTTCTTACCATTAACCATTAATTTCACGAAATAACTGTTTCAGTACAGTTTGGTATGTGCTATGTTTATAATTTGTCCACAATACTTTAGACCGGGGCGTAGCTATCTTTTCAGATGTGAGGGGACAGAAATCATATATATAGTTTTTAAAGAAGTTTCTTCTGTTCACAAAGCCTGCATTTATATGATCCAAAGTACAGCAAAAGCAGTAATATTGTGAAATATTTTGACTATTTAAAATAACTGTTTATATTGGAATATATTTTAAAAGGTAATTTATTTCTGTGATCAAAGGTGAATTTTCAGCATCATAAACTAAAGTCTTCAGTGTCACATCCTTCAGAAATTAAATCATTTTAAGATGCTGCCTATTTGTCAATATTTAAAACAGATAAGTACATTTTTTCAGAATCCTTTGATGAAAAGAAATATCCAAAGATCAGCATTTACGTGAAATAAAAAACCTTTGCAACATAAAACAGTTTATCATTCAAAAGCTAAGAGTCAATATAATTTTATTTTTTGTTAAATAAAATAGAAATTAATACTTTTATTTAGCAGTGATTCTTGAAATTAATCAAAAGTGATAATAAAGGCATCGTTTTACAAAATATTTATATTTCATTTATATTTGAATGCTGTTCTTCTGAACTTTCCATTAATCTACTAGGCTGTTTTTAACATTATGTCATGGCGCAGTAGAGCAGAAGACCACCACAATCGTGTGGTCGGGGTGGAAGCCCCCCCAGGGCGGAGCAGAAGACCACAACAACCGTGTGGTCTGAATGGATGCCCCCCAGGGCGGATCAGAAGACCACCACGTCCGTGTGGTCAAGATCGGAGTTCCCCAGGGCAGAGCAGAAGACCACCACAACAGTGTGGCCGGGCCAACGGGAGGACAAGTCTGATTGGGCAAGTCTGAAACATAAAACATGAACATGTTAGCCTCCGTGGCCACAACAGGAACAGTTGGGTGCTCAGAGAGTTCGGCTGAGACATGATGAGTCTCTGGAAGTTCCGCAGAGACGAGGAGATAGCCTTTGTTCATGAAGATCAATGGTGACTTGCCTTTGTTCATGAAGATCACTGGTGACTTGACTCTGTCCTTGAAGCTCACCAGTGACTTGACTCTGTCCTTGAAGATCACCAGTGACTTGACTTGACTCTGAAAGGTCAACGGTGACTAGCCTTGACTCTGGAAAGTCCATGGTAACTAGCCCTGACTCTGGAAGGTCAACAGTGACTAACCCTGACTCTAGAAGGTTGACGGTGACTAACCCTGACTCTAGAAGGTCAACAGTGACTAGCTCTGACTCTTGAAGGTCGACGGTGACTAACCCTGACTCGAGAAGGTTGACGGTGAATAACCCTGACTCCGGAGAGTCCACAAGCACCTGACTCGACTTGGAGGGTCAACTGGAACCTGACTCAACTCTGGCGCTTTCGGAGTGGTCACTGCCGCCTCATGGGAATCGTGAGCGGACGCCGCTGCCTCGGGGGCATCGTGAGCGGAAGCTGCCACCTCGGGGGCATCGTGAGCGGAAGCCGCAACCTCGGGGGCATCGTGAGCAGGCGCCGCTTCCTCGGGGGCATCGTGAGCGGACGCCACCGCCACATGGGAATCGTGAGCAGACACCACCGCCACATGGGAATCGTGAGCGGACACCGCCACCTTATGGCAATCATGGGTGGACACCGGCGCCTCGGGGCAATCCTGAGTGGAATCTGCGGTTTTGTGAAGGCTAGCAGTCAGCCCCACTGCCTCAGAGGGACCCATCCATAAGCTGTGTCCCAAAGTTAAGAGTACACACTTCGAAGGGCACGGACTTCGAAGGCCACGACTCCGAACTGCATGAGGGACGCTCCACTAGAGGTTTCCGATTAGCGCTTCTTCACATAGCAACTGTATGAGAGGAGAGTTGATGATAGGACAATCCTGCCAGAATAGGTGGAGCCAGAATTGCATATTTATGTTTTTATGTTCTACGTCATAATGGAGGAAATTGTGAGGCTTAGCTAAAACCAGGTAAGTTACACTGGTTTGCTGCGACCTTTGTCTGATTACAACTTAAAAAAAATGTAATGTGTAATTGAAAAATGTATTATTGATTAATTATAATCTAATTGATTGATTGATATGAATGACGTGATCAAATTGATTAATCCTATATTAACCTTTTACATATAACTTTATGAAGTCAATAGTGCTAGGTGGGCCTTACAGTTACGACACTGAACAGATGTGTGCATACGTGACCACTTGTGTAAGCTCATACAAGAAGCTACATGGTACAAGAATGTACATCTTACGTACTAAGGTCTAAGCATGATGAAAATGTTAGAAAAGTATTTCTTGTTTTAGATATCTGGTGGCGTGATGTTTTTCAGTAACTTGCAAGCATATGATTGATGAAGGCCAGAAGCCTAGGGAATACACTTATATTTCAGTGTGACTTTGGGGTATAAAATGATCTCATCTTATCTGGGGATTTCAACCATGCAGATTTAAAGAGTGTATTCCCAAAAATACACCAACACATTGACTTTCCAACACGGAATAACAACACTCTGGACTTTGTTTACACCACTCAGAGTGGAGCCTACAAATCCCTCCCCCTCGCCCACATTGGTGCCTCAGACCAAACCACTGTCATGCTAATGCTTGTATACAGACCGCTCGTTAAAGTCACCAAACCAGTTCTTTAAGGGTCTTCAGAGGCTCTTCAAGACTGTTTTTACACCAGTGACTGGAACATATTTAAGCAGGCTGCCACATGCAATAACACCACAGACCTCCAAGAGTACTTCGAGACTGTCACTGCCTACAACACCAAGTGTATTGATGATGTAACACTCACAAAGACCATCACTGTCCGGGCCAACCAGAAGCTGTGGATGACATGGGAGGTCTACAGACTCCTGAAGACAGGGAACACTATCTTCAGAGCTGGAGATGTGGTGGGCTTGAGGATAGCTAGGGCCAACTTATCCCGTGGCATCAGAGACGCTAAGAGACATCACTCCGGGAGGATAGCCCATCAATTCAGTGTCAGCAGAGACACTCGAAGCCTGTGGCAGGGGATACAGAACATTGCAGACTACAACCCACCACGGACCTTTGACAGCACCATCTCCCTGCTGAACGAGCTGAACACCTTCTTCATTTGATTTGATGAACAAAACAGTGCTACTGCACTGAAGACTCCACCTCCTCCCGTCGACCAGGAGATGACACTGTCCCCGGAAAGCATGAGGAGATCCTTCAGCAGGATCAAAGCACGCAAAGCTCCGGGTCCTGACAACATTCCTGGGCATGTACTGTGAAGTGAAACTCACTGATGTCTTCACAGACATTTTCAACATCTCACTAAGTCAGGAATAATCCGTCTCTATTCTGCTTCAATGACTACCGTCCAGCTCCACTTACTCCTATTCTCATGAAGTGCTTTGAACAGTCATGCACCATATCAAGTCTGCCCTAACCCCCTCCCTGGACCCCTTCCAGTTTGCATATCGGTCCAACCGGTCGACTGATGATGCCATCGCCACTGCCGTCCACTCACCACTCACACATCTGGACAAAAAGGACTCATACATCAGAATGCTGTTCATAGACTTCAGTTCAGCATTCAACACAATCATCCCTCAACAGCTCATTTACAAACTAGTCCAGCTGGGGCTCAACACTTCCCTGTGCAACTGGCTATTGAACTTTTTGATTGGAAGACATAACTGTATTTTATTTATTTATTTATTTTATTTTTACATGCCCTTATTTGAATAGTTGTATTTTATATTTAATCTGTATCTATCTGTATTTTTATGCTCTACTGTTAATGTTATCTGTTCGCACCAAGGGTCTGAGAGTAATGCAATTTCAATTATCTGTATGTATGTGCTGTACAATTGACAATAAAGCAGACTTGACTTGACTTGAATGACGTTAGCAGGGACCTGTCTATATCTCCATTGCACTCAAGAGGGTGAAACTCTGTCTGTAAACTTAATCATTTCTGCAGAAATTAAAAGCAAGACAAAGAAAAACCTCTGTTTGGTTTTTCATTCTCAGTCTTCACAATTATTTTATAGTTTTATCAAATCAGAATTCTGGCAACAAATTATACATATGAAAAACTACAACACACACACCCCCACACACACACACATCAGCAGTTCAAATGCTGACTGGTATCTTACATAGGTGTGATTTTATAGAGTGTATTGTCTTGGCCGCGATATTGTGTAGCGATATTGTGTATCTTGTCAGAGAACTATGGCTCTGTGTATTAAATGTCGCTCTATCTGAAAGCACATGCTCTGAAAGCACGTACAAAAAAAAATAAATAAATAAAAATAAAATAAACAGGGAGACTATTGCCTTACATAATCATTGTTTTATTGTTTGTGTGTGTGTTTTTTTTTTTTAACCTGGCTTTTAACACTTGTTTCGCAAGGTATTTGAGTAAATTAAAACACAACACTTACATTTCAATGTGAATTCCCCCACAGAACTGTCATCCTCCATGTTCTTTGAATATAAATTCCATTTTCATCTGCACATTCTGGGATATGGTAGGGTGCAAAATCTCCATCAGATGTGCACTTAATTTTCCTGGGAAAAGGAGGGTCCATTTGAAGTCGCTTTCGAATTATGTCAGCCTTTGTCTTGCCGCTGTGACGCAATCGCAAATGGGCACTTCACGTTGGGACCATAGACAGTATAAAAACATGGACATAGTGTCCGTGACGTCACCCGTAGACTCCTGAAGTGTGTTTTTGAAGCCTAAAGTGTGCAGAGCGGGCCGTCGCCATCTTGGCAGCGCGTCACCGCGAGACTCTCCCAGACAATCAAGAATGGGCAAAAAGGCGAGAGCTACTAGCTGAAGCCACGCCCACCTCTTCTGCTGTAAAGTTGGGCATTTTAACATGTCTCCCTTTTGCAGCCAGCCTCAAGCGGCCAGTCGATGAATTACAGTTTTAGTCACTTCCTTATTGGCTTCACGAGAGAGAGCGGGAGGTTGACACTCGGTTGGGACCAGGCGGCAAGGAAGTCGACCGGAAGTTGAAGTCGACCGGGTGCCGCCATCTTGTAGCAGAACTTCACTTGCGTTAGCATTCCCATTGACTCCCATACATTTTGGCATCACTTTGACAGTGAATTACTTTACATCTGAGGCGTTTAAAGACTCTGTTTGTCCATTATTTATTTCTAAAGATACACAACAATGTATAAAGGGCTCCTTTACCTTCTATGTTACATTTTGTCCCCGTAGAAACTGTTTTTGTAAAAATAGGCTAACGATTGCATCATAAACACTCGACTCTCTGTCGCATTACCGTAAAGACAGGAGGAGAAGCTCGCAGGCAATTAACTTAATATGGCGTACTGGCATTACATTTTAAAATCCTATACAAAATAATTAATCAGAATACTTACTCCTGCTCACTCACACCAAAGAACTCCCCGCTCAAGCTCGCCGTCTCTGTAAGATTAACGATGGCAGTTTGCACGCACAGCTACTAGAAGATTTAAATCTATCAGACAAGTTGCTGACGTCATCAAGCTTAACGGAAATGGAAGTGCTAAAAAACGCTAAAAATGGGCTTCACTTGTCTCAATTGAGTTCCAATGGGGTCGCTGTGTCCATTTCTTTTACTGTCTATGGTTGGGACACAGCATTCGAAAACTTACTGAGGCAGCGTGACGGTTTAATGATCTGTAATAAATTAGAACAAGCTTTTGTGATAACTAAACAAATATTTAATTACAATAATACTGATTTCTCGCTAGAACTAACATCAAAAGTGCAAAAAAATAGTCAGGAATATACATTTACATGCAAATTGTGTTTTTTTTCTTTTAGCTCAACCATCACGGATTGGAATGCACAGGATTGTGCATACATCATACATCTATGCTGCCTTCAAAATTCGATCAGAAGACGGTACCTCTGGAGACAGGAAGTAAAACAGAATTTGCATTCCAACATGCCTTATTGGCTTCCCCCCATTGGAATGCGTCCTCAGAAGGCAGCATTTTAGAGTTTTCGGATGCGTCTAGACTGAGAGCCATTTACTTCAATGAATGACTCATAAAGACATTTACTTCCACCTGCTGGCAGATTAATTTTTTTAATTTAGAGTATAATTTAATAATAATAAAAAAATAAAAAAAATAAAAAATAAAAAAAAAATAATAATAATAAAGCATTAAATGCATAGTTCACCCTAAAATAAATATTCTGTCATCATTTACTCACCCTCATGTTGTTTCAAACCTTTCTTTTGTTGAACATAAGGTATTTTGAAGACTGTTGGTAACAAAGCTGTTTTGGGTAATGACTTTCATTCTATGAACAAAAAATACTCAGATGTTTCTCAAAATATTTTCTTTTGTGTTCCATGGTTTATGTTATGTAGGTCTCTGTAATAAATTTTATGTTGAATCAAATGAAATATTTCTTTCTAAAGCTACAATTTGTCTACTTGATATTTTCTCATTTAACACAAAAAAAAAGAATATTTTGTGGGTATTTTCAAAGTCAAATTTATGTTTCGATTAATTAGATTAATTAATTGAAGCATCATGTACTGTAATTCATTAGATTAAAATGTAAATTAATTTAAACCATTGCTTCTGGCCATAATCCATAATAACCATTTCCTCCAGTGATAAAGTCCATCTCCTTTTGTCCTCTCACATCCAAATCCACTAACATTTTTGTTTAGAATGGTTTATACTGTTTTCCTTGATCAGTGCATATTTTCCTCCTGATTCTGATGAGACAATTTTTCACTGGAGAAAGTCAATTATAGAGGACTTATATTTCAGAAGGAAGCAATGTTTGAAGTTTAGTCATCTTGATGGAATTGTTTTTTACAAACAGCTTTTCACTTCACAAAATGTTAACTGATGAAAAAATAATCAATGAATAAACATTGCCTTTACAGTGCCTTTAGACATCTGTTTTCAGACATTTAAGGGCATATTGATGATAAATGCTAAATAATGAACTCTTATTTTAACTCTTAACTCTTGACTAAACTATTATCTCAAATCTAATAAATTATCTCCCCCTGCCATCTAATTAAAATTTCTATGAGTAACCCAAGCTCAAATAAAGACAGAATCCTCCATAATGTATATCTCTATAATCTATCTCAAGAAGTGTGTGAACACCTGCATCCAATCAACAGAAACAAGACTGCAAACTGATAAAGACTGCAGTTTACATAGCAATTAAATACAGCTGTTGGATGTTATCGATGAGAGTGTATATAAATGTTAAATCAAAAAACATCTGTTTTTACTTTGCAATTTACATGTCAGATATAGACAACAGCTGGTGTTTTATGTTTCCTTTGTTATCTGCTTATTTTATTTTTCTCACAATCTGTCACATGTGTTAAAATAAAAGTAAATACAAAAGCACCACAACATAAACAAACATAACCCATAATAAAAAAAAATAATGGATTTTTTATGTTAAGTCTCTTGTGTTTATCAAGGCTGCATTTGTTGGATGAAAGCAGTAATATGTAAACTATTATTACAATTGAAAATATTATTATCAAAATTATTTGAATATGTTTTGAAATGTATTTCTGTGATGCAAAGCTGAATTTTCAGCATGATTTCTCCAGTGTTCAGTGTCACATGATTCTTCATAAACCGTTCTAATATACTGATTTGCACAAGACACATTTTTTTATTATCATTGTTGAAACCAGTTGTGCTGCACTATTCTTTAATAGAAAGTTAAAACAACGTCATTTATTTGAAACATCTTTGTAACATTTTAAATGTATTTAATGTAAAAGTATATAGCCTACCACAAAGAGTGGTTTATATTTATTCATAATCTGTTCTTCCTCCACATTTATCTAATTATTTTAAATATGGGAGATCGGCAGAAAAAAATATTTGATTACACAACCACAATGAACACATTCCATGTTTAATTTGAGTTTGCTAAAGAAAAAAAAAATACTAAAAAAAAAAAAAAAAGAATACCTATAGGCTCTAAGATGTATACTTCCACCTACAACTTTACATGAGCAAACCTTCTCTGATGATACAAAATGTTAATCAACTGTTGACTTATTAGTTATTCATTGCTCTCACTCACTCAGCAACTAGATGTTGAGTAAATTAGGAGCAGCAGGGCTCAGATTATTAAATTTAATATGTAAATATAGATTCTTAAACCACGTTTTACACAAATCTGGGAGCTTATTTGATGTATGTGACATCATAAATGATTTGCACAGGTGAATCCAAGTGAAATTCACATATGAAGCCAGAACCTGTCATCTTACAGGGGTCCAAGATTTTATGGTGATATGGAAAAGTGCAAATGTACAGACGGTGTATGTCTTTAGGCATTAGTCTATTCCTAAGGTTCAGATTAAATAGCCCTATGTGACACAAAACCACTGTTTTGCTGTTTTTAAACAAGAGAAGCCATCTGGTGCCATCTAGTGGATTTACAATGACATTGTTCTCTGTTTGCACCAGGATCAGAGAGATTTTTTTGTCATGACATTTGCCAGCACCAGGATCAGAGAGATTTTTTTGTCGTGACATTTGCCAAGTAACCCATGCTCAGAATTTGTGCTCTGCATTTAACCCATCCAACTACACACACACAACAGTGAGAAGTGAACACACACCCAGAGCAGTGGGCAGCTATAGATCCAGAGCCCGGGGAGCAACTGGGGGTTCAGTGCCTTGCTCAAGGGCACTTTAGTCATGAGTATTGAGGATGGAAGAGAGCACTGTTCATTCACTCTCCCCCACCTACAACTCCTGCCAGCACTGAGACTCGAACCTGCAACCTTCAGGTTACAAGTCCAAATCTCTAACCATTAGGACTCAACTGCCCCTAGAGAGGCTGAAACATTTAGGGGTGTTCTTACAGCCAGTGGGTGGTCATTGTCAGTGTGGAGTAACTAAAAGGTTAAAGTGGACACATAGAGAGAGGAAGAGAAGAAACTTAAACACAGATAAAGGAAGATAATTGTGCCAATGTGCCTTCAGGATCACAGATGTACCTGCAAAGAGAAGTTAGAGGTAAGTATGAGAACACTATACATAACGCATATGCAGATGTGTATGTTTTATAATTAGATCCATTATCAAGAGAACAGCAAATCCAGTGCCGGAGTTTAAACACATGTGTGCAGCAATGTCTGATAATGCTGTGTTGAAACATAATTAATTGCCTTGTTAGTAATATGTCATAAAAAAAAAAGGTCATGGTCATTTTGATAAAGCAGTGGTGGACGAAGTACACAAATCAAGTACTTGAGTAAAAGTACTGATACATATAGTAAAATATTACTCCAGTAAAAGTAAAAGCACTCCTTTTTCAATTTCACTCAAGTGAAAGTACAAAAGTACCCAATTTTGTATAAGTAAAAAAGTAGGCTACTGAAAGATAGATGTTTGCAATTTTATATAGGCTACTTAATTTAATTTTATATTAGCACATATTTTTTTAATATAATCCTACTGCTCAAAATACCTGGGATTTATTCCAAAATAACCACTATATGGAGTCAAGATATATTTTTGTTGTTGATATGGACTACGTTTACGAAATTAATGTTCACTGTGAAGATTACACTGTGATGTACCTGAGAGAAAACAGAGATGACCATCTGATTTTCACCAGTAAGAACAAAGTATTTAAAAGTTTTGTTTTACAGAACATCACAGCAATATATGACATGATAAAAAGGCCTGAAGATTTTAAGGAAAATATAATTATATTTTATAATGATTTTTTCCTTCTCAAACCTTGTCTGTGGTGTAAAAACACCCCTGGCCAAACGGGGTGGATCACAATTACTGCAGTTACCATGTTCTGAACATCACATCCTTTCTTTTCTCCCCAGATGTAATCTTTATATATATAAGTGGTTGAATAAAAATATTTGGACATTATTCATAAAAATTACCTCAAGTTAGCACAAACAAGCTTGTTAGCTAGACAGCATCAGCTAACAATATTTACTTATTTTCAGTACGGTTATGAATAAACATCTGTCTACTCGTCTAGTTAATCCAAACAACATTAATATAAAATATAAAATATAAAATAAAATAAAATAATGTTACTGTTCATAAACAATATATTTATTTTATTTTTTTACCTAAAACACAGAGACGCTGATTGAAGTGTCTGCATTGTCTGCACTGGAGCATTTCAGTGGGCTTAAATAGATCACTCTATACAGTGGATTTAGTTCCCAAACAACTGACAAATTTGACCTAAATATGATTTCAGTTGCAATAATTAATCCTATATTTCGACATGAATAACTTACTTTTAGCAACATCAGACGCACGCACGTGCACTCACAAGATCTCCCGGTTCTTACTTCTGTAGACTAGCACTAAACGGTTCATTTGATTCAGTGAGTGGTTCGACTCCAGAACAGCTGCAAACCATAGACAGTAAAAGAAATGGACACAGCGACCCCATTGGAACTCAATTGAGACAAGTGAAGCCCATTTTTATCGTTTTTTAGCACTTCCGTTTTTGACGCGCAGACTCAAACTAAGCTTGATGACGTCAGCAACCTGTCTGACAGATGTAAATCTTCTAGTAGCTGTGCGTGCACTGCCATCGTTAATCTTGCGGAGACGGCGAGCTTGAGCGGAGTGAGCAGGAGTAAGTATTCTGATTGATTATTTTGTACAGTATTTTAAAATGTAACGTCAGTATGTCATTAATTTAATTCTCCTCCTGTCTGTACGGTAATGTGACAGAGAGATGTGGTTATGAAGCAATCGTTAGCCTATTTTTACAAAAAACTGTTTCTACGGGGCCATAATGTAACATAGAAGGTAATGGAGCCCTTTATACATTGTCGTGTATCTTTATAAATAAATAATGGACAACTGGAGTCCTTAACGCCTCAGATGTAAAGTTATTCGCTGTCAAAGTGACGCCAAAATGAATGGGAGGTCAATGGGATGCTAACGCAAGTGAAGTTCTGATACAAGATGGCGGCACCCAGCCGACTTCAATTTCCGGTCGACTTCCTTGCTGCCTGCTGCAATCGGATAATTCTAATTCGTAAACGAATCGTTTGGTGCGATTTGCGATCCGATTTAAACGTTTATTTTGAAAAGACTCAGTTCATTCATGATGAATCAGACACCGCTTCTGCGTGTCGGAGCACGTGATATATTATAGGGAGTAACGATATGTTGTATGAAATGTAGTGAAGTAAAAAGTACGATCTTATGCTTTGAAATGTAGTGAAGTAAAGGTAAAAGTTACTCAAAATAAAACTACTCCAGTAAAGGACAGATACTTGAAAAATGTACTTAAGTACAGTAACGAAGTAAAGCTACTCCGTTACTGTCCACCACTGTGAAAGTCACTGCAGTTCTGTTTTTCCTTGTGAATAGCTGTGTTTAACACATATAACAGATATTTGCATTTCTGTATTAATGATAACAGCTAGTTTATATCTGATGGTAGGTTACTTTACCGATGTCAAAATATCAGCATTCGAAAATTTTTATTTTAACATTAAAATACACTATTTCATGTGAATGTGCAAAATTTCTAGTAAGTGCAGGAAACGGTCAATATTTGTGATATAAGCCACTGTTTATGATTTTGATAATAAACAAAAATCACATGATAAGAAAATACTGGTTTGCAATATTAGGCAGCAAAACTGACTGTTTTAACAGATTTACTGTTGTTCAAGAAAAAAGAAAACAAAATGAAAATTATATTTGTGCTGCACAGAAAGGCTTCTGATCATGCTAAATAAAACAATAAAACAAATATCTCAGTTCTGAGTGGTTTGCTAGATGTATTTTTTTTGTGTGTGTATTTGTGTCAATGCGTGTGAACGGCTCCTTGCAGCTGTAAACATTCCCAACTGGAGGCTGTAATACAGACCATCTGTACTGTCAGTCTAATGTTTGCTGCTGCTGGTGCCCCCCTTCCGACTAAACACACACAAACACATATCTATTATGTTTATAGCATTTTACATAAAATTGATCAACTGAATCCCATGCTGAGACTAAAATGTAATGTACTTCCCACAGGTCCATGACAGCTCTGAACTCAATTACTCCTCTATATGTAACAGTGAGCCTGCAAGTTCTGGGTTATTAAAATTAACAGACCATGACATTAATTTCATAATTAACATCATTGTAAAGTGTCAAACACTAAGCAGGTAAAGAAACCATCATATCAATTCTGTTAAATATGTTTATACAGTTTACATTCAATTTCTGACTGATCTGATTCCACATTACATACATTTTTAGATGGCTCACGCACGATATACAGTATGGTAAATAATAAAAGAGTTCATATACATACACTAGAGGGCGATATTTGGTACTGTAGCCAAATGTTTTTAGCTGTGACTTTAGGTAATCGTAATGAATGCTCTCTTTAAGTGTACTTTTTTTCACTTTACATGTTTTGTAATGATATTTGCTGCAGGGGAGAGAGGGGCACAACTTAACATTTCGTGGCTTGTGTAAATCCACTTGAGGTTCAGATTATTTCCTTTTTTCCACATTATTTTAACACCTGTAAATATATGGCTGTGTTTCATTATTTCAGGTAAATTAAAAAGCTTAAAAATTACATATGATCACTAACTTTAACATCTTTTTTTTTTTTTTTTAGATTTTTTAGATTTTTTAAATTTATAAAAGCTTTTCCCCCCAACTAGTTCATGTCACTTTAAAAACTTATTTTCTGTGAGTTAATGAATAATCCTACCATGAATAGATAGTGAAGTGCTTAAAATTACTAATTAAGCATTTTTTAAAGAAAAGAGAGAGAGAGAGAGAGAGAGAGAGAGAGAGAGAGAGAGAGAGAGAGAGAGAGAGAGAATAAGGGTTATGTGAATTGAAGTTTAATAATATTTGTTAACATTCAAAAGTACATAAAAATATTTTCATGATTGTATCATTTCCTTTAAAACAATTTGTAGATTTTTAAAAAAGTGCATGAATGTATGAATTGAAAGTTTAATGACATTTGTAAGCATTGAATAATGATCTGTTAAGCATTAGTGTTTGTTAATGATTTATCAATGGAGATTTTAATAATTGTAAACCATCTGTAAAAATAAGATATATTTGAAGATATATTTATTTTATTTTATTTTATTTTATTTTATTTATTTATTTTGGAAGTGCGTGATCATATGAACATGATATCATTAGATAATGTTTAATTATTATATTAGTAAACATTAACAGGGCATGTTATCTAATGTTTATAGCTATTAACTAATGGTCTGTTAAGCTTTATAGTGTTTGTTAATGATTTATTAATGAAAGTAATTATAATGTGTTACCAAAAAACAAACTAAAATGTTTTGTAAAAAAAATATATACATATATAACTGAAAAATAAGAGCAGAATTTTAATAATTAAAATTGAACTAATTTTAGAGTTTGACAATGAATTGACAAAAGCTCTGGATAGGTAGGACTGTCTTGCCACAAGATCAAAGACCAGTACCATATGTATCACAACGGAATTAAACAACCACAAATGAAACAAAAAGAAATGCCAGATCAGAACATCATAGATCAGATATCAAGAACATTGCTTGTGCACTCACAGCTGTTGTACTCAGATGTGAAACACTCCATCAGTATGTCTACGCTAGAGAAGTACAAGTAGAAAGTGATCACAAGCTACTGGAGAGTATCTTTAAGGAGCTGCTCCATCAAAAACTATTGATGTTACAGAGGATGCTCCACTAATATAATTTCTCACCATACCACTTTAGCTAAAACATTTATTAACAGGTTCGACGGTGAGAGTCCTGGTAGGTGAGTTAGTTAAGGAGTAACAATGTTTATTTTCTTCTTTGCAGGTTGAAACGGTGTAGATGAGGTGTGAGGACATGAGAATGGAGGTGAGCAGGAAAAGAATCAGGTATGTGTAAACCTTGACAAGACCAGACAATAAGGGACTGAAGGAAGACTGCTTCTATTTAGGTAGGTGATGAGGTGAATGAGGGCTCTTATTCTGTCTGAAAGAATGAAAAGACCGAGTTGAAGGTGGAGCGATTCGACCAATCAGATGAAAACAGCATTTCAGCTCTGCCCAAAAGTGTGAATGAAATATTGAAGCCATAAACCGAAATGATCAAAACGTACACGGGGTTTTTTTTGTGTATATGTGTCAATGCGTGTGAACATTCCCAACTGGAGGCTGTAATACAGACCATCTGTACTTTCAGTCCGATGTGTGCTGCTGCTGGTGCCCCCCTTCCGACTAAACACACACAAACACATATCTATTATGTTAATAGCATTTTACATAAAATTGATCAACTGAATCCCATGCTGAGACTAAAATGTAATGTACTTCCCACAGGTCCATGACAGCTCTGAACTCAATTACTCCTCTATATGTAACAGTGAGCCTGCAAGTTCTGGGTTATTAAAATTAACAGACCATGACATTAATTTCATAATTAACATCATTGTTAAGTGTCAAACACTAAGCAGGTAAAGAAACCATCAAATCGATTCTGTTAAATATGTTTATACAGTTTACATTCAATTTCTGACTGATCTGATTCCACATTAAATACATTTTTAGATGGCTCACGCACGATATACGGTAAATAATGAAAGAGTTCATATGCATACACTAGAGGGCGATATTTGTTACTGTAGCTAAATGTTTTTAGCTGTGACTTACAGTTTTTTTCAGTCGCTAACAAGCATTTGTCCAAGCAGTTGTCACATTTTCAAAACTCTAAACACAATTAGCACAGCATCTGTCTATTGTGGCCATACCATTCACACATTTCATGTCGTTTTCACACAATATGGAGTCATTGAACACATTTCCACAATGCTTACATTTTCTGAACAGACAAGCTATACCTCCCAACAAAATGATGGATCGTTTTTGTAGTAGTTACAAATGTTAACACACAACATCCCACAATAGCAAAAACAATGTTCCAAACCTTAAATACAGTATAAAAACATCTGCTTCTGCAATGATATCAGTTCAAAAACAATATATCTTAGCTGATTTATGTTGTGAAAATTGGGCCAACCACAGCTGATTCCAATCTGGCTTAGACTCAATGGCAGGGGTTATTTTTTTCTATTACATTGACACTTATACAATACAGTTTTTTTCAGTCGCTAACAAGCATTTGTCCAAGCAGTTGTCACATTTTCAAAACTCTAAACACAATTAGCACAGCATCTGTCTATTGTGGCCATACCATTCACACATTTCATGTCGTTTTCATACAATATGGAGTCATTGAACACATTTCCACAATGCTTACATTTTCTGAACCGACAAGCTATACCTCTCAACAAAATTATGGATCGTTTTTGTAGTATTTACAAATGTTAACACACAACATCCCACAATAGCAAAAACAATGTTCCAAACCTTAGATACAATATAAAAACCTCTGCTTCTGCGATGCTATCAATTAAAAAAAAAATGTATCTTAGCTTAGACTCAATGGCAGGGGATATTTTTTTCTATTACACTGACACTTATACAATAAAAGGAGAACTTTGAATCGTGATATTTTTGGAAACAGAAACAGAAAAAGACAAACACTGTAATGTATGGACGAGGAAGAGTAAGAGCAAGGGGCCCAGGGAGAAGAGCAGGAGCAGTGAGAGGAGCAGTGAGAAGAGCAGGAGAAGTGAGAGATGCAGTGAGAGGAGCAGGAGCAGTGAGAGGAGCAGTTAGAAGAGCAGGAGAAGTGAGAGATGCAGTGAGAGAAGCAGGAGCAGTGGGAGGAGCAGTGAGAAGAGCAGGAGAAGTGAGAGATGCAGTGAGAGAAGCAGGAGCAGTGAGAGATGCAGTGAGAGGAGAAGTGAGGGGAGCGGGAGAAGTGAGGGGAGCAGTGAGGGGAGCAGGAGAAGTGAGGGGAGCAGGAGCAGTGAGAGGAGCAGGAGCAGTGAGAGATGCAGTGAGAGGAGAAGTGAGGGGAGCAGGAGCAGTGAGAGGAGCAGTGAGGGGAGCAGGAGCAGTGAGAGGAGCAGTGAGGGGAGCAGGAGCAGTGAGAGGAGCAGTGAGGGGAGCAGGAGCAGTGAGAGGAGCAGTGAGGGGAGCAGGAACAGTGAGAGGTGCAGTGAGAGGAGCAGGAGCAGTGAGAGGAGCAGTGAGAGGTGCAGTGAGAGGAGCAGGAGCAGTGAGAGATGCAGTGAGAGGAGAAGTGAGGGGAGCAGGAGCAGTGAGAGGAGCAGTGAGGGGAGCAGGAACAGTGAGAGGTGCAGTGAGAGGAGCAGGAGCAGTGAGATGAGCAGTGAGAGGAGCAGTGAGAGGAGCAGTAGCAGTGAGAGGAGTGAGAGGAGCAGGAGCAGTGAGAAGAGCAGTGAAAGGAGCAGTGAGAGGAGCAGGAGCAGGGAGAGGAGCAGTGAGGGGAGTAGGAGCAGTGAGAGATGCAGTGAGAGGATCAGGAGCAGTGAGAGATGCAGTGAGAGGATCAGGAGCAGTGAGAGGAGCAGGAGCAGGGAGAGGAGCAGTGAGGGGAGTAGGAGCAGTGAGAGATGCAGTGAGAGGATCAGGAGCAGTGAGAGATGCAGTGAGAGGATCAGGAGCAGTGAGAGGAGCATGAGCAGTGAGAGGAGCAGTGAGGGGAGCAGGAACAGTGAGAGGTGCAGTGAGAGGATCAGGAGCAGTGAGAGGAGGAGGAGCAGTGAGAGATGCAGTGAGTGGATCAGGAGCAGTGAGAGGAGCAGGAGCAGTGAGAGGAGCAGTGAAGGGAGCAGGAGCAGTAGTGAGAGGAGCAAAAGCAGTGAGAGGAGCAGTGAGAGGAGCATGAGCAGTGAGAGGTGCAGGAGCAGTGAGAGGAGCAGGAGCAGTGAGAGACGCAGTGAGAGGAGCAGTGAGAGGAGCAGTGAAAGGAGCAGTGAGAGGATCAGGAGCAGTGAGAGGAGCAGGGAGAGGTGCAGGAGCAGTGAGAGGAGCAGTGAGGGGAGCAGGAGCAGTGAGCGGAGCAGTGAGAGATTGTTGTTATTTTACCCTCCCCCCCCCTCCCCCCCCACTGTAAGCAATACTGTCAAACCTTTTCTGTTCTATCATACCGTGTTTCTACTGTACCTCCTGCAGTAAACAGTAGAGGAAAAAAACATTTTTTACTGGAATGCTTTTGAATGTGAACATTACTGTACATTTGGACATACAGTTCCTAACCAAGAAATTTAGTGTAAAACAGTGAATTGCATGTTTTGCATGCAAATACCTGTAAAACTGAAACATAAAAGTCTATGCAGTTTTTGTAATGTCAACAATAGCCAGTATTTTGAAACCTGGTGTACTTTGATTGACTGCATGTACCTTCTGAGGTGAAAACAAGTGTTATTCTTTGACAGAATAATTTAATTTTGAGTCAGATTTCCAGTGTTTTGGTAAAGTTGGTGTGTGCAGAGAAAGATGTGTTCTATTTTGAAATGAAGATTTAGTATATATTTAACAAAATGTGTTTTTGAGAAGAAAATTATCCATTTGGCCAATTGTGTTTTGTAGGTGTTAGTCTGTGTTAAGAGTTTAGAAAAAGTATCTGAAGTATGGTTAAGCGCTTGTTTGCGATTGAAAAAAACTGTAAGTAATTGTAATGAATGCTCTCTTTAAAGGCAGGGTAGGTAAAACATGTATAAAAAACTTTTTTTCCAAATGTGTTTAAACTTTATTTATATATCAATACATAATTAAAATGTAAGTACTCTGAAAAAGAAAGTATAAAAATCGAGTGTCTGTAGACTTCTAACGACTGTTTTAAAGACAGCTCATTATTTCCATTCACACCACCCCCTCCCTTCTGGGCTCCTTCCAAAGCCACGCCCCCAAAACACATGAACGCGCGACTCCGACCATTGAGGTGGAAGACGCATTATTTACCTGAGACGAGCAGAGAGGAAGGAGCACAGTGCATGTAGTGAAATCATGTCAGAATCACATGTAATAAATATAACTTTATAATTATGAAGATAAACAAACAAGATGTATTTTAGTACTCACTATCAAGCTAGCATATTGATATTGGTAAAGTTTAAAATATATATTTTTTGATTCGCTAACGAGCTAGTTATCTATAAGGCAAAGCTAAAAACAGGTTGCATGATACACGTTTTTCCATTACCATCATTTACACTGTGATGAAGATGAATTTCGTGTAAGATTCATAACATATACGTTGTTCTGCATGTAAGAGTTTCCATGATGAAAACATTGTTGACTCTGATGAGGACTACACTCCAGAGACAAGTACCGCATCGTCAGCTCGAGGACAGGTCCGGGGTCGAGGGCGAAGCAGAGGAGGTCGTGCCAGAGGCCGTGCAACTAGGGTCCGAGGAAGTAGAGGCCGAGGATGGGGTGGTCGAAGTGCAGGGCAAGGAGCACTTGAGTTCCCTCATTTCTCGCCATCGCTGGAAAGGCACGCCGATATTAACTCGCGTTTTATTTCTTTGTTTATCCAAAGACTTTTTGTTCATTGCCTTTTCTTGTACTGTTACTGTCTTCCTTTTTTTGCCTGGTTTGCCTTCACTAACTGCATAGGCCGGTACAGTGAATTTTGCTTGCGGTTTCTCTGCCATTGTTTGGGTATTCCTAGGATCCGTGCCTCTTGAATTCCTCAAATCAAACTTGCGTACGCAGGTGGGCAGGTCATGTGTGGCAAAAGGGTGGTTGCCATGGTTGCGAGAGAGTGACAGTCGCCTAAGCCAGTCCTATGTTTCGTGCCGAAAGGAAATAATGAGCTGTGTTTAATACAGATTAAACGGTCTAGAGTCACTCGATTTTTATACTCTTTTTATCAGAGTACTTACATTTTAATTATGCATTGATATAAATATAAAGTTTAAACAAATTTGGAAGAAAGTTGTTTATAAATTTCTTACCTACCCTGCCTTTAAGTGTACTTTTTTTCACTTTACATGTTTTGTAATGATATTTGCTGCAGGGGAGAGAGGGGCACAACTTAACATTTCGTGGCTTGTGTAAATCCACTTGAGGTTCAGATTATTTCCTTTTTTCCACATTCTTTTAACACCTGTAAATATATGGCTTTGTTTCATTATTTCAGCTAAATTAAAAAGCTTATTAATTACATATGATCACTAAATTTAACATCTTTTTTTTTTTTAGATTTTATAAAATTTATAAAAGCCTTTTCCCCCAACTAGTTCATGTCACTTTAAAAGCTTTTTTTTCTGTGAGTTCATGAATAATCTTACCATGAATAGGTAGTGAAGTGCTTAAAATTACTAATTAAGCATTTTTAAAAGAAGAGAGAGAGAGAGAGAGAGAGAGAGAGAGAATAAGGGTTATGTGAATTGAAGTTTAATGATATTTGTTAACATTCAAAATTACATAAAAATATTTTCATCATTGTATCATTTAAAAAAAAAGTGCATGAATGTATGAATTGAAAGTTTAATGACATTTGTAAGCATTAAATAATGATCTGTTAAGCATTAGTGTTTGTTAATGATTTATCAATGGAGATTTTAATAATTGTAAACCATCTGTAAAAATAAAATATTTTTGAAGATATATTTATTATACCTCTCCTTGAACTGTCACCTTATCGTGGTGGAGAGGTTTGAGTACCCGAATGATCCTGGGAGCTATGTTGTCTGGGGCTATATGCTCCTGGTAGGGTCTCCCAAGGCAAACAGGTCCTTGGTGACGGGCCAGACTAAGAATAGTAAACAAAACCCCTTATGGCAAAATTAAAATCAAGGACCGTGACGTCGCCCGGCATGGCGCAGCCGGGGCCCCACCCTGGAGCCAGGCCCGGGGTTGGGGCTCGTATGCGAGCGCCTGGTGGCCGGGCCTTCCCCCATGGGGTCCGGCCGGGCTTAGCCCGAAGGAGTGACGTGGGGCCGCCCTCCTGTGGGCTCACCACCTGCAGGAGGGAGCGTAAGGGGCCGGTGCATAGTGGATCGGGTGACAGTCATAGGCGAGACCCCCGACGACCCGATCTCTGGACACGGAATCTGGCTTTAGGGACGTGGAATGTCACCTCGTTGGCGGGGAAGGAGCCTGAGCTTGTGCGGGAGGTCGAGAGGTACCGACTAGAGATAGTCGGGCTCACCTCAACGCACAGCTTGGGCTCTGGAACCACACTTCTTGAGAGAGGCTGGACTCTCTACCACTCTGGAGTTGCCCATGGTGAGAGGCGGAGGGCTGGAGTGGGTTTGCTAATAGCCCCCACCTCAGCCGCCATGTGTTGGAGTTTACCCCGGTGAACGAGAGGGTCGCTTCCCTGCGCCTTCGAGTCGGGGATAGGTCTCTCACTGTCGTTTGTGCCTACGGGCCGAACGGCAGTGCGGACTACCCGGCCTTCTTGGAGTCTCTGGGAGGGGTGCTGGAAAGTGCTCCGACTGGAGACTCCGTCGTTCTACTGGGGGACTTCAACGCTCACGTGGGCAGTGACAGTGACACCTGGAGGGGCGTGATTGGGAGGAACGGCCCCCCTGACCTGAACCCGAGTGGTGTTCTGTTATTGGATTTCTGTGCTAACCATGGTTTGTCCATAACGAACACCATGTTCAAGCATAAGGGTGTCCATCAGTGCACGTGGCACCAGGACACCCTTGGCCGGAGGTCGATGATCGACTTTGTGGTCGTGTCATCGGACCTTCGGCCATATGTCTTGGACACTCGGGTGAAGAGAGGGGCGGAGCTGTCAACTGAGTTGGATCCGATGGCGGGGGAGGAAGCTGGACAGACTCGGCAGACCCAAACGTACTGTGAGGGTCTGTTGGGAACGTTTGGCCGAGCCCCCTGTCAGAGAGATCTTCAACTCCCACCTTGTGGGGCTGTCTTGGCTGGCACGCCTCTGCAACATCGCATGGCGGTTGGGGACAGTACCTCTGGACTGGCAGACCGGGGTGGTGGTCCCTCTTTTCAAGAAGGGGGACCGGAGAGTGTGTTCCAACTATAGGGGGATCACACTTCTCAGCCTCCCTGGGAAAGTCTATGACAGGGTACTGGAGAGGAGAATTCGGCCGATAGTGGAACCTCGGATTCAGGAGGAACAGTGTGGTTTTCGTCCCGGTCGTGGAACACTGGACCAGCTCTATACCCTTTCCAGGGTGCTGGAGGGTTCATGAGAGTTTGCCCAACCAGTCCACATGTGTTTTGTGGACTTGGAGAAGGCATTCGACCGTGTTCCTCGCGACATCCTGTGGAGGGTGCTCCGGGAGTATGGGGTCGGCGGCTCCCTACTTAGGGCTGTTCGGTCCCTGTACGACTGGAGCAAGAGCTTGGTTCGCATTGCCGGCAGTAAGTCAGACCTGTTCCCGGTGCATGTTGGACTCCGGCAGGGCTGCCCTTTGTCACCGGTTCTGTTAATAATTTTTATGGACAGAATTTCTAGGCGCAGCCAAGGGCCGGAGAGTGTCCGGTTTGGGGACCATACGATTTCGTCGCTGCTTTTTGCGGATGATGTTGTCGTGTTGGCATCCTCAGACCAGGACCTTCAGTGTGCATTGGGACGGTTTTGCAGCCGAGTGTGAATCGGCTGGGATGAGAATCAGCACCTCCAAGTCCGAGGCCATGGTTCTCAGTCGGAAAAGGGTGGATTGCCCACTTCAGGTTGGTGGAGAGTTCCTGCCTAAAGTGGAGGAGTTCAGGTATCTTGGAGTCTTGTTCACGAGTGAGGGAAGGATGGAACGTGAGATTGACAGACGGATCGGTGCAGCTTCTGCAGTAATGCGATCGCTGTACCGGTCTGTCGTGGTGAAGAAGGAGCTGAGCTGTAAGGCAAAGCTCTCGATTTACCGGTCAATCTACGTTCCTACTCTCACCTATGGTCATGAGCTGTGGGTCATGACCGAAACAACAAGATCCCGGATACAGGTGGCCGAAATGAGCTTTCTCCGTCGGGTGGCTGGGCGCTCCCTTAGAGATAGGGTGAGAAGCTCAGTCACTCGGGAGGAGCTCAGAGTAGATCCGTTGCTCCTCCACATCGAGAGGAGCCAGCTGAGGTGGCTCGGGCATCTATTTCGGATGCCTCCTGGACGCCTTCCCAGGGAGGTGTTCCAGGCACGTCTCACCAGGAGGAGGCCCCGGGGAAGACCTAGGACACGCTGGAGGGACTATGTCTCCCGGCTGGCCTGGGAACGCCTCGGGGTCCCCCCGGAAGAGCTGGAAGAAGTGGCTAGGGAGAGGGAAGTCTGGGCGTCTCTGCTTAGACTGTTGCCCCCGTGACCCGGCCCCGGATAAGCGGAAGATGATGGATGGATGGATGGATATTTATTATATTTTATTTTATTTATTTATTTTGAAAGTGCATGATCATATGAACATGATATCATTAGATAATGTTTAATTATTATATTAGTAAACATTAACAGGGCATGTTATCTCATGTTTATAGCTATTAACTAATGGTCTGTTAAGCTTTATAGTGTTTGTTAATGATTTATTAATGAAAGTAATTATAATGTGTTACCAAAAATACAAACTAAAATGTTTTGTAAAAAAAATATATATAACTGTAAAATAAGAGCAGACTTTTAATAATTAAAATTGAACTAATTTTAGAGTTTGACAATGAATTGACAAAAGCTCTGGATAGGTAGGACTGTCTTGCCACAAGATCAAAGACCAGTACCATATGTATCACAAGGGAATTAAACAACCACAAATGAAACAAAAAGAAATGCCAGATCAGAACATCATAGATCAGATATCAAGAACATTGCTTGTGCACTCACAGCTGTTGTACTCAGATGTGAAACACTCCATCAGTATATCTACGCTAGAGAAGTACAAGTAAAAAGTGATCACAAGCTACTGGAGAGTATCTTTAAGGAGCTGCTCCATCAAAAACCATTGATGTTACAGAGGATGCTCCACTAATATAATTTCTCACCATACCACTTTAGCTAAAACATTTCTTAACAGGTTCGACGGTGAGAGCTCTGGTAGGTGAGTTAGTTAAGGAGTAACAATGTTTATTTTCTTCTTTGCAGGTTGAAACAGTGTAGATGAGGTGTGAGGACATGAGAATGGAGGTGAGCAGGAAAAGAATCAGGTATGTGTAAACCTTGACAAGACCAGACAATAAGGGACTGAAGGAAGACTGCTTCTATTTAGGTAAGTGATGAGGTGAATGAGGGCAGGTGTGTTGATTGGTGATCAGTTGCAGTTGTGAAGCAGGAAATGGAGTCCAGGAAATGGGAAACACTGGGTCTCCGGCCGTGATAAGGACACTTAATCTATTTGAAGAAAGAACAGCTCTGCTGGTTATGACAAGGGGATTTAAATCTGACTGATAAGGAACAGCTCTCCTGGCCGTGATAGAGAAGCTGATTCTTATAGTGAGGGGAATGGCTCTACTGGCTGTGGCAAGGACATTTTAATCTGACTGAAGAAGAAATGGTACTCCTGGCCATGATAGGGCGGTTTCTCAATATTTTCTGTATTTGTACACTTTTTGTGCACCTCGCTGCCTGAAACTATTCCAATTCAAAGTTCACATCTAGCCAAGCACAGTTCAAATGCCCTTTTAAATTTTATGGAAAATCCCCATTTACTGAGGATTTATCAGATGAGCCTGTCACATTGTGAATGATGATATACATTTCTCACCAATGAAATCTTGCTGAAAAATGGAAGATTTGGATTAAAAAATGTGACTAATTTCTTAGGGCTAATGGCATTTCCAAGGCCAGAAAGTGGTAAAGTACAAATGCGAAATACTATTGGATGTCAAGACAACAAGAAAGGCAAAATGTGCGTGCTAATCCAAAGCACTTAAAGAAAAAAATAGACATATACAAAATCAATCAACAACAAACTAAGACTAAGCAAATAGAAGTTCATCGTGAATTAAATGAAGACACTAAATGCAGCAGAGAGTGTGAATTGTACACAAAATGTAAATTGTGCAATAAAAAGAACCACTTCACAAAAAATAAATAAATAAAATGCAGAATTGAAAATTAAAAATAAGAGAAGCATGTGTTTGCAAAGTGAAAAAGTTTAGATCAGTGATTCTGAGCCAGTGGGCCATGTAGTCAGTGGCAGACCACCCCAAATTAATTATTTTTTTTTTTTTTTTTATTGACAAATCTTGTCATTTTCTAATTATCTAATTGTTCTTATGAATTTCTATGATCAAAAACACTCAAGTCAAGATGCATTATCTAAAAACTAAAGTTTAAATATCGCAACACCAATCACATCACAACGTCAGATTGAACGTTTGTTCAATCAGATGTAGTAACTATGTTATTGTAATATGGATCTGGGAGACAGACCTGCGCCAGCAAAAGCTTCGAAGTGACTGGTGAGAAAATACAATGCTGAATACATTACATTTGGTTTTATAAGGGCAGGTACAGAGACTAAGCATTAGGTGACACAGTTTAAAGTTCTTGAGAGTATGGAATCTCTCATTGCATGACACAGCGCAGAACTACTCCACACTGCCTGCACTTGTACTGTCTGCCGGTTAACACTTAAAGGGTTGGTTCACCCAATAATCAAAATGATGTCGTTAATAAGTCACCTTCATGTCTTTCCAAAACCTGTTAGACCTCAGTTTATCTTCGGAACACAGTTTAAAGGGTGGGTGAAATGCTCGTTTTCACTCAATATCCTGTTAATCTTGAGTACCTATAGAGTAGTACTGCATCCTTCATAACGCCAAAAAGTCTAAAGTTTTATTATATTCATAAGAGAATGATAGTCTGTACCGATTTTTCCCAGAAAAACACGACCGGCTGGAGGCGTGACGTGTGGGCGGAGATAAAGAATCACGAGCGCGAGTAGGCTTTTGCGTTGAGAGCGTTTGGAAGCTGTGAGGAAAAAACCATCATCCAAAACAAACCATGGCTAACAGTCAGATTCAGCATATATTTATGATCCAGAATCAAATCCAGAGGCTGAAATTTAACAAGAGCAGCATCAGCAACGACGTCTCTACGTGGTATGTACTGAAACTGTATATATTTGCTTAGCGGTTTTTGAAAATGACTAAGTTCCACTTTATGTCGTCTTTTTTTTTTTTAAGCTGTACATGTGGAAAGTGCAGTCTGATGACAACATCGCATGTTGTTTACTTGATGTGCTTAAGCGCCGATAGTTAAGTTAACAACACAGAGTTATTTGAAGCAGTTTTACTCACCGCATGCGGTTCCAACACACGATCGTGACCCTTTTTCGTTGGGACTGCATTATCCTTAAGAAATAAACGATGTGCAAATCCGGCGTCAAACTGGGCCTTGTTTGTAAAACAGGCACCTTCGAAATGCAGGGAACAAACAAAAACACTTGCACAACTCCGTTGATGCTCTGTAAAAATGCTGTTTTTTTTTATTTTTTGGTGATCTGTGCAGGGTTGTCTTGCCCTGGCAACCAAAAACACACTTCTTTTGTGACATTTCGCGACACTCTCGCTCTGATCAGTGAATGTCTGTGCTCTCAGTGCTCTGCTATACGGGAGAGGTCGCTCTTCCGGCAGAAGTGCCCTTAGGACCCATATAAGGAAATTCCGCTCCATCTAACGTCACACAGACCAATACTCGAAAAAAAACCTTCCGAAATTTGTGACAAACCGGAAGGAGTATTTTTGAAACAAAAAACCGATGTATCTTTGAAACAAAAATACTCATTCAAACGTACAACTTAATTTTTGAAACTTTGTCCATTTTTAGCATGGGAATCCAACTCTTTAACAGTGTAAAAAACTCAGTATGAATGAAGCAGAACTAGTATAAAAAAGGCAACTGGCTCAATTATATGGAGATACATCGGTTTTAAAGCGTTGGGCGAACAGCAGGCATATGTCTACTGTAGAGGTATGTTAGCCTGGATGTGGGGATGATATATTATTGATGAACTTGTTAAAAGAGTGATCCCCTTGTTTGTCTGACCAAGTCATTGGTCTGACCTACCCTGTTATTGTTACAGGAATAAATGGTTACTGAGTAAACCTGCCAAGTCTTTTTTAAACAAGTCGACTTTTCATCTATATAGCTCACTAAACCTAATCTGCAGTAGTCGCATAACAGATTAACGACAGAGTAAATCATTGTACTTTTTTAATTTTCTGTTGTTGTGTGTTTTTACTATCATATTTGGAAAGGCCCTCGAAATGTATTTAAAAAGTCATTGGTGGGCCATGAGTCGCAAAAGGTTGAGAACCCCTGGTTTTACAAGTAAAAAGCACACAAGCTGTGAAAATATAAATGCAGAAGGATAAAGAGAAGTGGTCACAGAAACTCCAAATATAAGATAAATTGCATTTAAACTGGTGAAAAATTCAATTTTCGGTCATTAAATACTTTCAACTCACTTGCATCAAGAAGAAACTGAATAAATCTACCTACAGTACATGTTGCTTACACACTGAAGACACCAGATGTCACCAGTGGGCCAAAAGCTGCCGATCTGTGGTATAAGGGACAAAAACACAGAATTCAATTTCAAAGACAATTCTGCGATGTTAGGAAGAGTCACATGTCAAGCATTAGGCATGATAAAAAGAGGAGAGGAAATTCAAGTTTGAGAACAACACGCTTAAATAATATGAAGATGTGTTCATTAGACGCATGCCAAGATAATATCACATTAAAGTGAATACAACCAGATCATGCCACACAAATAGTTCCAGTTGTACCCTGGGGGGGGGTAATTAATAAGAAAACAAACAGGCGTTTCTGAACTATTGCAGTATCTTGCCAAGTTCATTCTGAAATTGTCAGAAGTAGATGCACCCTTCAGGCAGTTGCTTTAGAAAAATAACTGGATAGATCAAAAGCTCTGAATGCACAGGACTGGTAAATCATGGATCACAAGCGAATGAAACAATAACAAATTAAACAAAAAGAAATGCCAGATCAGAACATCTTTGATCAAATATCAAGAACATTGCTTTTGTACTCACAGCTGATTTAGCCATTGTATTCAGATGTGAAACACTCCATCAGTATGTCTACGCTAGAAAAGAACAAGTAGAAAGTGATCACAAGCTACTGGAGAGAATCTTTAAGGAGCTTCTTCTTCAAACATAACTGAGGATGCTCCACTAATTTTTCACCTTATCACTTCAGCTGAGAAAAGAAATGTTAGATAGAGTTCATAAATCAGTCCTAGGCATGGTACTATTTACTGGCAAGGTATGTCAGCTCAAATAGAGATGGTATTTCAATGTGTCAAATGCAACAGTCACCAGTAAACCACTGATACCCCTGACATTGCCAGGAAAGCCCTGGGAAAAGATTGGTACAGCTTTGTTTCAACACAATGGTTTGTGTGTGTGTGGACTAGTTCCTCATATTTCCAGAAGTTGTTTCCTGAAGCTGAAAGAAACAATAAGCTGTCATCACTGCTTTCAACGCTCTTCTAATAGCTGAACACATTGTAATGCTATCACGCTACACAAGGAGACTTAGGGGAGACAGACAGATAAGTGTAATCTCTTTATTAACAGCTTGGTGTGAAGGGGAGAGATGCAGAGCAAATGGGTGAATTACTCAAGAGTCTTTAGAATGACTGGACTTGAGCTGAGGATGATAACTGATCCTTGTATTTATTTACAGGTCCAATGGTGAGAGTCCTGGTAGATGGGTCAGGTAAGGAGTAACAACATTTATTTTCCTCTTTGCAGGTAGATGGGCTGAAGACGAGGTTTCAGGATGTTAGAATGCATTGCCAGCCACTCATGGAGTCCGGGAAGTGCTGGCCGTTCAGGAGCCAAGGTGGAGCAGGCTTTTCGGAAGACCCTTATGCGAGCTTTGGAGGGTGCTCTGTAGGAGCGAACACTGGAGGGCACACTGAAGGAGCGGACACTGGAGGGTACGGGACGGGAAAACTCCTCTTGATTACAGAGGGAATGGCACTCCTGGCCATGACTGGAGAGCTTAATCTGACTGAAGAAGGAAATAGGAATGGCTCTCCTAGCTGTAAACGAGGTGATTTAATCCGACTGAAGATGTAAGGGCTCTCCTGGATGTGAAGAGATTTAATCCGAATGAACAAGGAACCGCTTTCCTGGCCCTGATAGAGAAACTGATTCTTACAGAGAGGGGAATGGCTCTCTTGGCTGTGGCAAGGACATTTACTCTGACTAAAGAAGAAATGGAACTCCTGGCCATGATAGGGTGGCAGATTCTTACAGCGAGCGGAATGGGTCTCTTGGCTGTGGCAAAGACATTTAATCTGACTCCTGCACTCCTGGCTTTGTGTGTAGGACGTGATATTCGGCAGAAACATTTAATGGACTTTGGTCTGGGGCTGAAGCCAACTCCGGATTCTGATCAAGTGCTGAAATGCGCTCTGGGTTCTAGTCAAAGGCTGGAGCCTGCACTGGACTCTGATCTGGGGTTTGAGCCTGCATTGGTCTCTGGTCAGTGGCTGGAGCCTGCACTGGACTCTGGTCAGGAACAAATACCCTCTCTGTGCCTAATTCAGGAACGAAAGCATTCTCTGGGTTAAACACCAAAACAGGGGCCCTCTCTAGGCTAAACTCGGGAACAAGGTCCCTCTCTGGGCTAAACTAGGGAACAGGAGCCCTCTCTGAGCTAAACTCCGGAACGCAAGCCTTTTCTCAATTCCGGTTAGGGGATAGAGATGATCTGGAGCTGTTCTCTGAGAGGGGTGTGTGGTCTGGATGGGGTTCTCAAATGGGCTTCTGGCCTTAAGGTAAACTTGTAGTTAACTCACTGAAACAAGTGGGCTCTAGTGCAGATTCAAGGGTAAGAGTAGGCTATTTACTGAGTTTTGGGGTTAGAACGGACTCTGAATTTGTTTGGACTGTAGTGTATTCTGGACTAAACTTGATTAAATGAGTGGACTCAGGGGCTGGAGCCGACCCTGAAGTGGACTCAGAGCCTGGAGACGACACTGGAGTTGATACAGTCTGTGATGCAGTGGAGCCAGCTGGTGCAAACAAACTTAAGTAAATAACCATCTTTAAAGAGCAAGAATTCTGTGAATCCTGTGTTAAACTCCCCAAGATTAACAAAAAAAGAGTGTTTGTTGTGCCTTTATGAATTTCTTCACTGATAAAATAGATAACATTAGAAATACAATAGAAATGTAGATTCTACAGCATCTAACACTTCAGTTTCATCCATCGCACCCAAAGATAAACTGCAGTGCTTTACAACTATAGGACAGGAAGAGCTAAATAAACTTATCACTGTATCTAAACCAACAACATGTTTATTAGATCCTGTACCCACTAAATTATTGAAAGAGTTGTTACCTGTAGCCGAAGAACCGCTTCTCAATATCATTAACTCTTCATTATTTTTAGGTCACGTCCCAAACATTCAAGCTGCCGGTTATCAAGCCTCTTATTAAGAAACCAAAACTAGATCCTAGTGTACTGGCAAATTATAGGCCTATTTCAAATCTTCCATTTATGTCTAAAATTTTAGAAAAAGTTGAGTCTGCTCAATTGAGCACCTTCCTGCATAAAAATTATCTGTATGAAGAATTTCAGTCAGGTTTCAGGCCCCACCATAGCACAGAAACTGCACTTGTTAAAATTACAAATGACCTGCTCCTTGCGTCAGATCAAGGCTGCATCTCATTTCTAGTCTTACTTGATCTTAGTGCTGCGTTCGACACCATAGATCATGACATACTCATAGATCGATTACAAAACTATACAGGTATTCAAGGGCAGGCTCTAAGATGGTTTAGATCCTACCTGTCAGATCGCTACTATTTTGTTTACTTAACTGGGGTGTCATCTCATTTATCATCAGTAAAATATGGAGTGCCACAAGGATCCGTCCTAGGTTCCCTTCTATTTTCAATATACATGTTGCCCCTTGGTAATATTATTAGAAAATAAGGAATTAGCTTCCACTGTTATGCTGATGACTCTCAGCTATATATCTCAACGAGACCAGATGAAACTTCTCAATTATCTAAGCTAACAGAGTGTGTTAAAAATGTAAAAGTTAAGAAGATTGGAGTATAATTTTCTCCAATTAAATTAGGATAAGACAGAGATATTAATTATTGGACCAAAAAACACTACACAGAATCTTGTAGATTACATTCTGCAACTAGATGGATGTGCTGTTACTTCCTCTACAGTCAGAAATCTGGGTGTTATATTAGACGGCAATTTGTCTTTTGAAAATCATATTTCCAATGTTACAAAAACTGCATTCTTCCATCTTAGAAACATTGCCAAGCTACAAATCATGTTATCTGTTTCTGATGCAGAAAAGCTAGTTCATGCATTTATGACCTCTAGACTGGACTATTTTAACGCACTTCTAGGTGGTTGTCCTGCTTCATCAATAAACAAGCTACAGGTAGTCCACAATGCAGCAGCTAGAGTCCTTACGAGGTCAAGAAAATATGATCATATTACCCCAATTTTACAGTCTCTGCACTGGCTACCTATTAGGTTCCGTATCAGTTACAAATTATCATTACTTACCTATAAGGCCCTAAATGGTTTAGCTCCTGCGTACCTAATTAGCCTTTTACCACGCTACAATCCATCACGCTCCCTAAGGTCACAAAACGCTGGACTTTTGGTAGTTCCTAGGATAGCAAAGTCCACTAAAGCAGGTAGAGCTTTCTCACATTTGGCTCCCAAACTCTGGAATAGCCTTCCTGATAATGTTCGGGGTTCAGACACACTCTCTCTGTTTAAATCTAGATTAAAAACGCATCTCTTTCACCAAGCATTCAAATAATGTATCTCTTAAATTGTGAGTGTAGTTGCATCTGATCAAATGTGCATTTTTATTGATTAGCTGTGGTTAAACTAATTTTACTTTGTTGGATCAGCAGCTATGCTAATGATGTCTCTACTTTGTTTTTATGTTTTGCAACGGGATTTACACCTGAGAAGAGATGATGCTGACCCTCAGAAGACCTCACATGATGCTAACCCTGAATCAACAAACAGAACATAACAATTATTGCTACATGTGTGACTGCATCATATAATAATTATTAATTAATAATATTAATAATGTTCATCGTCTAGCTGACTACGTCTTGGAGATGTTTGGCCATAATGCACAGCAACACTTTTTGTGAAAACCTAGACAGCATAGCACAAACACCTTAACCCAAAATTCCCACATGCTGGTTGAAGGGTGATGATTTGGGATTGCTTTGTAACCACAGGACCCGGGCACTTCTGAATCACTGAGCCAACCACAAACTCCTTTGTATCCCAAAGTATTCAAGAGTCAAGTGTGAGGATATCAGTTTTACAGCTAAAGCTTGACCAAGATAAGGTCATGCAACAGCACAATGATCCCAGCACACCAGCAAATCTACAGCAAAACGGCTGAAAAATAAAATAATCAAGGGGTTACAATAGTCTAGTCAAAGTCCAGAGCTAATTCTGATTGAAATGCTTTCATAAGTTCACACTTAAATATAATAAACAGATTAAAGGTTATGCGTATTTGGCGTGCTGTTCGAGAGAAGGTTCGAGCTGAGTGAAGAGACGGGGTGGCAGAGGAATGCTGGAAAACTGTCAAGGAACAGAGGAACATTTGGTTTTATTTTTATTTTTATTTTTTATTTTTTATTTTTTTATTTATAAACTGTAAAAAATGAATCATGAGTCTTGTAATTTTCATCAAAAAAATTAAGGTGATAATTAAAAATAATTTGTGGATTTCATTAAAGAAATTGTGATTCAGTGTTGTATAGAAAATAATGAGGACTTTTTACTAATAAAACCAAGAGATGTGTTTTCCTCATTTTGTTTTAGGAGACTTAAGCAGTTTTGGTGCTTGAATTGGGGAACTGATTAAACTAATATAATTAAGGAAAGAAGGCTGCCTATTTAATTTAAGTGAATTAGCTCAATTTTGCAGTCTTATTTTAGAGGTGATTGTTAGTTCCAAGCATGCTTTGCATATGGCTGGATATGGAGAGTAAATTTTGAAATTAAATGCTACTATATGTTGTTGAGTGAAAGGAGGCATCTATTAATGTTTAATGTTCAGTTACATTTGACATTTGTAAGAGTTTCTGTAACATTGAAGCTTCCATTGCACAGTGCAATCGTTACCACTGTGCAGAAGAGTAGAGCTTGTAGTTAAGGATACTACTCTTCTCAGATATTCTCAGATATTATACCTTGTTTAATGAGCAGTAGCCTTGCTAGTGCTAGTGAAGCACTTTCCAGTATTTCTCAAGTATTTTCCTATTTGAGCTGATTGGCTGTATACAGTCTTGTAAATGTGTAAAAAAACAAAATAATTAATAAATAAATAAACTTAAAATAAATGAGCATTTCCCTAATTATATTAAATTTATTGTGCCATAGACTAAATAAGTTAGGAATTTTTACCTAATTTATTTGGGTAAATTTCACAAAAAAAAAAAAAAAAAAAAAACTTAAAATCTACTCAAATATAATACGTGTAATATTGTTACCATAATTTTTTTAAGCAGATAGCATGTAATATTTTTTACAGTGTATGTATGCCTTCTCATTGGGACAAAGTGATAATTTCATTATCACTTTGATTAATTTAGTAAATCATCTAACTTTCCTTGTGTTGCGCTGGGTAATACTGTTTCTGCCTCGATTTCGTCTCACATACTTAATCCATGTACAGCGAGTAGTTTTTCAGCTGTTTTCAATGTCTCTCCTTTATTTTCATTGATCGAGTCACACTCTCCCTGTATGGGTTTAGAAGAGTTGGTCGATCAGTTTAACTCTTCTTGCTTAGAGATTTTAGATGTTGTGGCTCCTGTCAAAGTCAGGGGAAGAAAAGTCAAACCGCAGCCCTGGTTGAACAGTACTACCCGTGCTCTTAGGCAGGAGTGTAGGAGGGCTGAATGCAAATGGGTTAAAGATAAATTACAAGTCTCTTATGAGATTTTGACCATTTGAATGAGTATCAAAGAGCTGTTGAATTGGCTAGATCAAATTATTTCTCTGTCATCATCTCCAGAAACTGTAATAATTCTAGAGTACTTTTCTCTACTGTAAATGCTGTTCTTCATCCTACTGCTACTCCTGCATTCACTCCCTCTGCTGACATGTGTGAAGAGTTTTTAAACTTTTTTATTGGTAAGGTTGATGGAATTAGATCTGTAATTTCATCTGTTGGCAATGATTTTATTGTTTCTGTTGCCCCTCAGAACCAACTGACCAGTTTCATGCTTGTTTCTTTGCAGGAGCTTAAGGATATAACTGCTAATATGAAGTCCACCAAGTCTCCTGATGATGTGCTCCCTTCTTCTCTGTTTAAGCGGGTACTTGATTCAATTGGCCCAAGTGTTCTGTCTATTATAAATATTAGCTTGTCATCTGGTGTTGTTCCGGTTAGTTTTAAGCACGCAGTTATTCAGCCCCTTTTTAAAAAAACCAGCTTAGACCCATTTGACATGATTAGTTTTTGTCCAATTTCAAAATTGCCTTTTATTTCAAAGATACTAGAAAAAATTGTGCACGCAGAGGAATAACATCTGCGATAGATTCCAGTCAGGTTTTAGAGTTGGTCATAGTACAGAATCGGCTCTTTTGAGGGTGTCTAATGATATCCTACGAGGTGTTGATTCTGGAAACCGCGTTGTCTTGTTGTTAGATCTTACAGCGGCATTTGATACAGTTGATCACAACATTCTCATTGATCGTCTTAGGGACCAGGTTGGTATTCAGGCCTATTTGAAGGATAGGACTCTTTCAGTCAGCTTAGGGGGTTATTTTTCTTCCATTGCCCCCCTTGTGTGTGGGGTTCCACAGGGCTCTATACTGGGACCAATTTTATTTTCCCTTTATATGCTCCCTCTAGGTTCTATTTTTGAAAAATTTGGGATTCAGTATCATCTTTATGCAGATGATTCTCAAATTTATGTACCACTGAAACATGGGCATAAAAGTGCCATTCGGTCTCTTCATGCATGTTTGGCAGAAGTTAAGTGCTGGCTTGCAAATAACTTTCTCCAATTAAACGAGGATAAGACTGAGCTTATTTTATTTGGAAGTAAGGGGTGTGTGGATGATGATTGCTTGGGTTTGTTTCCTGGGAAAAAACTGTCTAGCGTGAGGAACCTTGGAGTCATTTTTGACTCTGAGCTTAAATTTGAGCAGCAAATTAAAGCTGTTGTTAAGAATAGTTTCTTCCATCTTAGATCAATTTCTAAATTGAAATCTATTCTTATTTTTAATGATATGGAGAAAGTTGTTCATGCCTTTGTGTCTTCACGTTTGGATTATTGTAATGTATTGTATCTCGGTGTGAGTCAGGCTTCTCTCTCTCGTTTGCAGCTCGTTCAGAACTCAGCTGCCAGACTTTTAACGGGTACTAAGAAAAGAGAACACATTACTCCGGTTTTAATTAAACTACATTGGTCACCCATACATTACAGAATTCAATACAAAGCGCTGTTGTACGTTTTTAAATCCTACATGGTCTAGCCCCCGAGTATGTTACTGATTTAATCAGCCGTTGTCAGTCAATCCAGCAGATCTCTGCGCTCGAATGATCAGTTGGTCCTTACAGTTCCACGAATGCGTTTAAAATGTAAAGGTGATCGGGCGTTTTCTGTTGCAGCTCCTAGGCTTTGGAATTACCTTCCTCTGTCAGTTAAAACTTGTCCTTCATTGGGTGTTTTTCAGAGTGCGCTTAAAACTTATTTGTTTTCTTTAGCTTTTGACAATGCTTTGTAAGTGTGTATGTCATATATCTGTTTTTTTTTTATGTTTCTCTTTTATACTTTTTGTACAGCACTTTGGTTCCACTTGTGGTGTTGAAAGGGCTTTATAAATAAAGTTGAGTTGAGTTGAGTAAATTAGTTAGTCTGATTGTCAGCGCTGCGCTACAATCAGCTCATGTTTGTTCCGTGCTTCCGTCAAATGATTCCGAACAGAACCTATGCATGGGACTCGATGAAAGAGATAAAGCGGCCAGAAGAAGCATTTAACTGTAGATACATCACTGACCTGCTCAGGGCTTAAAGTGCTGGTCAGTTTCATCTGTAAAGTATCCTTGTTAGTTTTGTCTTTATTAACCTATGAGTATTAAACTGCTAGTATCTGTTAGGCTATCAATAGCACACCATTAGTAACTATATGAAATTATATATAAATTATATAGATCTATAAATGTTCTGGCCCATATCTTGAAAAATGTGATAATTCTAAATTTCCAGTGAAAGAACGCACTATTAATGCATATTTAAATTTGAAATGTATGCATTTAGCAGACACGACTTACAGTGCATTCAGGCTATCAATTTTTACCTATCATGTGTTCCCAGGGAATCGAACCCCCAACCTTGTGCAAGGCTCTACCAACTGAGCTACATGAACACAGTATATGCAAACTATTCAAGACGATGACGTGACGTATGCGCGCACTCTTTTGTTTGGACGGGGGAGGGCGAGGGGGAAGGGAAGCTAGTCTGGAGGAGCCAATCTAAAATCTTTTTTGGTGGCTGCAGCCATGCTGTATTATTATTACTTTTTTTTTCTTTCACTTTTTAAACAATTGTGAATTTACATTCTGCCACCCCGGCCACCTCTGGTGTGAGCGGACCCCCACCTGCTGTTAGCATTCCATTTACTCCCATTCATTTTGGCGTCACTTTGACAGCGAATAACTTTACATCTGAGGCGTTTAAAGGCTAATGCCTTCCCTGCAAGATTCAGTGGGTGATTCAGATTTCTCTTGGCACAGCTATTAGAATTGTCAGACAGGTTGCTGATGTGACATCTACGGCCCAATCCCAATTCTGCCCTTTAGCCCTTCCCCTTTCCCCTACCCCTCCGTTTTGCACGTTCACGTGAAGGGGTAGGGGTGTCCCGATTCTCTTTTGGTTGGATGGGTAGGGGTAAGGTGAAGGGCCAGATAGCCCTTCAAATTAAGATTTTTCGGGACCACACTTCAGACAAAGGGGTATGAATTATCACGGCAACATGGCTGCTATAGGGAACAAAAAGACATAAATGTAAGCATTTCTGGCATAAATAAAGATTTTAACAAAAAGTAATCTTTTGTTTTATGTTACATTCAATTGTGAGTTCATATTAATGGTCATGCTACTCAAAGAAATGTTTGCAAAAAATCGCTAATATTTGCTAACATCATAACATTACAGACTGCATTATAGTGCCACAGCATATGTCTGATCAGGATAACTGCCGTAGACACTGATGGGGGCTAATTCCCCCAGTAATTAGAAATCGCTAAACCATTTTCTCAAATATTACCTATTCGAGAGAGAAAGAGAGAAAGAGAGAAGAGAGAGAGAAAGGGAAATTTTGTGTATTCGCGTCTGTGCGTTTATCTTTTTAGAGTGAGTTTACTTAAAAACAGCGATTGTATCCTCTCGTCACTGCAAAATGTAATGAAGGGATTCAGTATTTAAACTGTATTTAATAAAAGTCGTGGGGCAGCGTTGACTAGTTTATTTTCTCCTGGATGTCTGAGCTGCGCGATTTCCAATATGTGTGTGTGTCAGTAAGCAGGGCATTAATACAGAACGATAATTAAAGGCTCACCAATGATTTTATGTTATGGACATTTTAAGACTAATAATAAAATATGTTAGCAATGGATACAGGCCTATTTATGAAGTTCACTTTACTTGGTATCAGAATTAATATGGTGGTAATTAGCCGAGGCTATTTCGTAATGTCATTAAAGCATTAAAATCTGGCAAACAATTTGGCTCTAAATGGCTAAGATCTATAAATGGGTAAGCATGGTGGTGTCCATTAAGCGACCAATTATGGCATTGATCCAACGTGTATTCAATAATATTATAATATTGAACTTATAAATGAACCTGCATACGTTTTCTTTAATGGCTACAGTAGTAGCTAACGTCAGAGGACTCAAGGCTGCGTTTCTCGAAACATTTTTATTTAGGCTACACTGTTTGTTTTTTACTAAAATTCTGGAAAGTATTTACAAGAACAGTATTTAATCGCAGCATCACCACAGTAAATAAAAAAATGGGAACGAGAAGAAAGCATGTAAAAAACTGAAATGGTTTGACAGCAATATATGATACAATTTTTTAAATATGTAGGCTAGGCTAATATAGTTTGGATTACTTTTCATAATATCCCACATGTCCTAATACATGCAATTTCAACTATTTCTTAAGTGATTATTTTAAAAAGAACACCGCTTACTCACATAACACAGTGAAGCAGTCTGTGCATGAGAGAATAATTGATTCTGGAGCCGTTGATATCAACGGATTTAGCACCGTATTGTTCGGGGAACACGCCTAGAAATGTTATACCCTTTTAGTTAAGTTATTGTGACAAGTGGGCCGAGCTGTGGGAACGGGTGGAGGGCTCAGTCGTCCATGAGGAGTTGTCGCGCTGTTTTGTGTTTATTTTGTTATTAAAGTTTTATTTTAAATCTCCGCCGGTTCCTGCCTCCGTCTTCCCGTGACTACGAAGGTTTTTATGATTTGTTAACTTACAGTTATACCTTAAGAGTCTTTGTAGCGCGCTAATAGACAATGTTATCGAGAAAAGCAGCCCAAGACTCTTCTGCTTTAGTATAATTTCAGGGCTGTGTTTCTCAATAATGTTGTCTCTTAGAGTCTTTACAAAGACTCATAACGTATAACTTAAAGGTTCCATTTTTCGCGCTTTTTTGAAGCTTTGTGTTTAAGGTGTGCAAAATAACATGTGTTCATGTTTCGCGTGTAAAAAAACAGTATTTTTCACACAATTCACCTATCTGTATACCGCTGTTTCCACTGTCATAAAAACGGCTGATGACTTCCTTTTTCTATGAAGTCCCTCCTTCAGAAATATGTAATGAGTTCTGATTGGGCCAGCGATTCCTGTGTTGTGATTCAGCGACACAGGCTGCCCTCCTAGAAATGTGATTGGAATAGTTTTGAGAAGCAAATGGGCAGGAGCATGTGCTGGAGATGTACTTATAATCACAAGAGCATTTCACGGTTATTTTCCATAATGTAATGATAAAGATATTTGGGCGGAGGTTAGTCTTTTAGTGACGCAGGAACTAGAGGGATGTAGTCCAAACGGGTCGTTTTTTTGTAGGCAAATTTTGTTAAATAAAATATCTCGCTTGGCATTGAACTTTGAGCTTTAGAATTTTACAGATATTATTAATACTCTAACAACAACATTACACACCAAACAAAGTTTAAAACATGGGATCACGAAGAAGGGGACCTTTAACTAAAGGTATACCATTTCCTGGCGTGTTCCCTGAACCATACCTTAGGAAGCTGTTTAAGATATACCTTACTTACGTGTGCAGTGGCGGATCTAGAGAAATTTTACTAGGGGGCCAAGGAGGGGCCAGTGTTTAACCAGAGGGGCACATTAAAAATGGCAACATATTTTATTTAAATGTAATGCAAATAAATACAAAAAGTAATTCTTGAGAAAATCTACACAGTAATACATATATATATATATGTGTGTGTGTGTGTGTGTGTGTGTGTGTGTGTGTGTGTGTGTGTGGATGTGTGTGTGTGTGTGTGTGTGTGTGTGTGTGTGTGCATGTGTCAAAAGACAAAAGTGTTTGTAGAATAACATTATAACATTACAGTAATATGACGTGTTTAGCTGCAATTCCCAGTTTCCCGTATGCTCCAATAAAGAGCACACCTTGTTTAATTACATGAAAAATTAAAAGATGTATATATATGTGTGTGTGTGTGTGTGTGTGTGTGTGTGTGTGTGTGTGTGCGTGCGTGCGTGCATGCGTGTCAAAAGACAAAAGTGTTTGTAGATTCACATTACATTAATATGATGTGTTTTGCTGCAAGACCCGGTTTCCCGTATGCTCCAACAAAGAGCACTCCTTGTTTAATTACATGTCATATTAAAAGAATTCAGCCACTCCTGCAGTTTTCGTCTTGACATAAAAGATTTCACATTTGCAGTAACAATGTGGAAAAACCTGAATGATGTCACTGCACTTTTTCCGTTGTAGCTTGTGAAATTAAGTGTGTAATTAAATAGCATCTTCAAATAATTAGTTTACATTTTGAGTTTGCACATGATGTACATGTGCTTACAAAACTCTTGTATCATGTACATCACATTATAAATTTGTATATTGTTATTCCCTACTTATATGAGTTTTTGTCCTGTCATGCCATTCTGTTACACTGTGGAAGCTTCTGCCAGGAAAACAATTTCCTTGTATGTGTAAACATACTTGGCAATAAAGCTCATTCTGATTCTGATTCTCTTTCTGGTTCTGGTAAGGAAATAAAACATCTCAGAATATTAGGGTGGGATTCAAGGTAAAGCTCTTATTTACCTTATTTACCCCTGGAACACATTTACTTTACAACTTTCAAAGTAAATAGTAGGAATAGTAAATAGTAGGATTAGTAAACAGTAGGACCTAAAGTATACATACAGGTGCATCTCAATAAATTACAATGTTGTGTAAACGTTAATTTATTTCAGTAATTCAACTCAAATTGTCAAACTCGTGTATTAAATAAATCCAATGCACACAGACTAAAGTAGTTTTAGTCTTTGGTTCTTCTAATTGTGTTGGGGCTCCTTTTGCTTTTGGTTGGGGCTCCTTTTGCTTTAATTGCTGCATCAATTCTGGGTGGCATGGAGGTGATCAGTTTGTGGCACTACTTAGATGGTATGGAATCCCAGGTTTCCATACAGAGTGCACAGCACAGCAGTGCAGCACAACACAGACAGGCAGAGAGGCACAGAAGTGGAGCCCTACTTGCCTTTTTAGTTGTGTTTGTCATTTTGTGGGCAGGGCTGGATTTACGAATAAGCATTCGAGGCACATACCTATTTTTACTCAGCCAGGGGGGCCCCAAACACAAATATATAATATTTTGTTATACATTCGGCGAACAGTAAAAATAATCAAAACCCCAGAAGATGTTGAGCCAATATATAACAATAGTGCAAAATAAATAAATAAAAAACTTCCATCTTCAACTTTATATATATATATATATATATATTATTGGTTAAATATGCAGTATAGGTAAGCTTAACAACTCAAAATCAGAAGTTCCTTCAAATTTTACTTATGCAAAAATCTAGCCAAGTTATAATTAGGGGCCAATTAATTAGTAAAAAATTTTTCTTCCGCCGCAAGTCTATGGCAGCCCATAGAACCTAATGCAGGAAAGTTGTATAATTTGGCACACTGATAGAGGACAGTCCCAACATTAACTATAGCAAATTTGAAGTCTCTAACTCCAACTCTTTAGCGCCACCACTTGTCCAAAATGTCAATATTTTTATGCTAATACCGTAAGCCAGAAAATTATAATTCTTTTTTTCCTCTGAATCCTTGGATCATTCCAAGTCGATTTAACCGCAAAATTTGCAAGGTTTAGTTTTTTTATTTCTATTTTAAATTTTTCGGAAAACCTACTTTTTCAAACTTGTCCTAGACGTGAGGCTATATCTCGGCAACGGTTTGGCATATTGACACCAAACTTGGTGTCTGTTATAATAACCATGACCTGAGACCACCTGCAATGTTTCAACGCAGCGCCACCTAGTGGTCAGGAGATATGAAAAATCCATATTTTGGCTTATAACATCTGAATGGTTTGGCCAAAAAAAAAATCACACAACTGGTCTCTTTAGATTCAGTGAGTCTTGTTGAGATTTCCCATGTCAGCCATTTTAGGCGTCGGCCATTTTGAATTATGTTTTAAAATGCTGTATTTTTTGAATGCATTATCGTATCGTTACGAAAATAATTACAAAAATATTTGGCTCCATGCCCTGAAGGAATTCAAAAAGTTTGGTGGCAGCGTCACCTTGTGGTCAAGAGTTATAATGAAATATCAAATAAATGCTAATAACCTTTGAATCGATTAGACTATTGAAATGAAAATGGTCTCTCTATATTCTTTGCGTCATGCCCATAGACAGTAAAATAAATGGACACAGCGACCCCATTGGAACTCAATTGAGACAAATGAAGCCCAGTTTTAGCGTTTTTTAGCACTTCCGTTTCTGACGCGCAGACTCAAACGAAGCTTGACGACGTCAGTAACCTGTCTGACAGATGTAAATCTTCTACGTGGCTGTGCGTGCAAACTGCCATCGTTAATCTTGCAGAGACGGCGAGCTTGAGCAGGGAGTTCTTTGGCGTGAGTGAGCAGGAGTAAGTATTCTGATTAATTATTTTGTATAGTATTTTAAAATGTAACGCCAGTACGCCATATTAAGTTAATTGCCTGCGAGCTTCTCCTCCTGTCTGTACGGTAATGCGACAGAGAGACGAGTGGTTATGACGCAATCGTTAGCCTATTTTTTACAAAAACTGTTTATACGGGGCCATAATGTAAAATAGAAGGTAATGGAGCCCTTTATACATTGTCGTGTATCTTTAGAAATAAATAATGGACAAACAGAGTCTTTAAACGCCTCAGATGTAAAATTACTCGCTGTCAAAGTGACGCCAAAATGAATGGGAGTCAATGGGAATGCTAACGCAAGTGAAGTTCTGCTAAAAGATGGCAGCCCCCACCAGACTTCAACTTCCGGTCGAGTTCCTTGCCCCTTGGTCACGCCAAGAACATCGATTCCAATTATGCCAAAATTGGCCATACTTCCTGTCCACCATTTTGAATAATGTTGAAAATCTACTTTTTCGAACTTCTCCTAGACCGATTTTCACCAAATTTGACACAGATTTTCTTCAGACCCCACTGGCCAAAGGTTATGGATTTCATGTCTATATACGAAACGGTTCTCATTTAGAGCATCAACAAATTTGCTGGAAGGATGCCAAAATGCATTTGAGGCTGTATCTCAACAAAGTTTTGACATATTTGCACCAAACTTTGTATGTGTCATTATCACCTCACACTGACCATGCCACATTAATTTGGTAACAGCGCCACCTATTGGCAAAGAGTAATTAACTATTCATTAACTTTCAATTATTACATTTCCAAAAATGCTAATAACTTTTGATTGCATTAGGCTATTGTAATGGAACTGATCTCAAAATATTCCTTGGGTTGTGCTGACAATAGACATACCAATTGTTTAGTAGTACATCTGAACTCCCTGTCCGCCATTTTGATTCATGTTGAAAATCTACTTTTTTTAAACTCCTCCTAGAGGGTTAGTCCGATTTTCACTAAATTTGACGCGGATCATCTTCAGACCCCATTTGCCAAAAGTTATTAATTTTGTGTCAGTATACGAAATGGTTATCATTTAGCGCATCAACGAATTTGCTGGGCCGATGCCAAAATGCATTTGAGGTTGTATCTCTGCAAAGCTTTGGCATATTTGCACCAATCTTTGTATCTGTGATTGGCACCTCAAACTGACCATGCAACATAAATTTGTTAGCAGCGCCACCTATTGGTCAAGAGTAATAAACCATGAACAATTACACTTTTAAAAATGCTAATGATTTTTTAATGCATTAACTTATTGCAATGAAACTGGACTCAAAATATTTCATGGCTTATGCCGAAAACATAGATACCAAAAAAAAAATGTCTGTAATTTGTGCTGTAGGTGCACATATGTAGGCTACTCATAATTGATCCATCGTATCACACAAAAGATAATATGCACAGTAATATGACGACAATCATTATTAAGAAATATGCCTTAACACAAATAACCTTATGAATGTTTCATTGATATACAGTATCATGACAGTGAGTTAGAAAGAAATGCATAGTGATGTGATTACATGATAGGGTCAGGGACTGAGGAGTCATCTTTTTTTTTAAAACCAGTTCAGTGAAATGAAAACCAGTTTGCTGATTTGAATCTGACTATTAATGTTTAGTCCCTTATTTTCCTCCCTTGTCATCAGTACAGCTGTCATGTGGTGTGTGTGTGGGTCACGCACATTTTCTCATCTGAGGTGGCGGTGTGCACTGCATCTCCTCAAAAGGCCAACCCTGCCTTTGCCTTTTCTGATGTCTTTAAGTTTGTATTTGGTTTCTTTTTCATCCATTTCCTCATTCCCTGATTGTTATTACCTTTGTCTTGTTGTCTATTTAACTCTTGTCTGTTCTTTGAGTATTGTTTGTTTTGTAGTTAGCTCTTCTGCATTTGGTTCAAGCTGTCCCTCATTTCTTCTAAATCATTCTGGTGTGACACACACCAGCAAGATCATTAAAGATTCTTGAAAGTAAAACAAGCTACTTTAAGTAATAGTTCAGTAGGAATGAAAATGACTAACTATCAAGTTAATGAACTGCTGATTTATCTGTTTATTTGGTGATGACAGAACAATAAGGACTGAGATTTAAAATGTCACTGTCTTGGACGGCAAAAAAAAAATGTTAATACATAACTCACATGTCATCATGCAGATTTAACAGTGGTCCTTGTGAAGACTGTAGCTTCATCTTCAGAATTTAACAGAGGATTAAAGAACATATGAATACATATGGTTTAATAGTTTAATAATATTTGTGATCATGTGCAAGTACAACACCAAAGGACTGAAGGAAAAACAATTATATGTATGTGCACTTAATATGTTGCCTTCAGTATATCAGTTTTCATTTTAAAATGTTGCATTTACAATACAAATTTAAAGTTAACATTTGATTAAATTACATAAAAAATGTCTGTTGCTTGCTTGTGTACACAAACACACCCAACTGATTGATGCAAAATCATAAAACCAATATCATTGCTATCTAAACATTCAAAAAGTAATAATAAATAAAATACAAATAAAAACACACAAAAGATTTCAGAGCCAAAACACATTTTGAACAAGGTGTAAATGCATATAGTATATGCACTTATCATAAATATAATTAAATATTGATAAATTGTGTCACTTCATACTTCATTATCCTTTTCACCACCCTGTGTATAGATGAATCAGCCTCCTTTCGTGAAGTTCTAAGAGGGTTTGAAGCTCAATCCCACCACTGTGTTTACCAGTGCGTTTTAAAGACTTGGGTGTTTTTTCGAAATAGTGGTGCCAGGTGCCTTTATCGTCCGCACCAAAGCCAAACACATTTACCTAAGCGAAGTAAAACGAACAAAAAAACACATCAGCAACAGTAACTGGCATTATAGCACAGCACACAAATCTTAAAAAGTAACTGCTAAAAGCTTCACCTCATCACAAATGTGCAAGGCGTATATTAGCACAAGAAAACCTGTAGATGGATAAGATCTTCGAGACTTAATGTGTAGCCACGTATTGTGCACATAATGCATGAAAGCAGGGTGCATAACCATCACCTGAAAAAATGAGGGGAAAAAACAATTATAAGCCATTTTAGAAACTACAAAGGTGTCTAAAAGAAAAAAGTGTTTACAGCATCAATGTATTGGTAATGCTAAAAGATTTCTATCTATTGAATGTATTGTCTTTGTGTCTTAACATTGGTCTCCATAGCTGTTAGGTCTCCTTGGTGAAGTCTGTAGAGACAATTATCTTTTATGGAAAAGTTTATTGTAAAATACTTACTTTGTCCTTGTTGGCTTGTAGCTTGTCTATAACCTTAAACCGTGTTCTGTTAAGTAATACAATAAGAAAAAACAGGTCAAACCAATTCAATAAATCTGTGAGTTAGAGATTGAAATGCAGAATTCCACTGTTTAGATTGTTAAAGAAATATAAGAAATATAATGTCACCATACAGTATCTGAAAGTCAGATAAGTTTCACACCAGGAAAGTCATATTTGTTCTTTCATAACTAGCAGTTCTGCAGGTTATCCTCTCAACTTAATTTGTGAAAAATGTACACATGGCTTAGTGACGTGTAAAAAGAAAAACATTGTTGATTTAAATAGATATAATTCTGGAAGCATTGTAAGAATGTCTCGTGAAATCTGGAAAAATGACTGTTTAACTGATGAAAATGGTTGTAAAAATAAGCTTAATTTTCTTTATTCAAAAATATTTATAAACATATAATTAAAAAATAATAATATTTTAATTTTGTGGTGAAATGTGACCTTGTTTTTGTGATGTTCTCTCACCGTTTGATAGATCCATCAGTTAGAGCACTGGTAATCCACTGGATATCTATTGTTTTAAAGGGCAACAGCACCAGGTGTGTGTTGTTGTCCAGATGGGTTGCACTTTCTGGGTACATTACACGATGGGTCGTCCTGGATCCCACATCTTTCTCATAACCCTGAACTGTCGCCTTATTCATCCTGTAGAAATCAAAATTTGGAAAATTAGCCTATAGTCTCAATCATAATTAGCCTCTTGATTGTAAAGTGTCATGGAAATATAAGTTTACCTAAACACAAAATCGTGGTGGTCTATAACAGGACCATAGTATGATCCTAAAAGTTTCCCAGAGTTCCCCACCACAGCACAGGTTCGACAGCGGGACGGGCCAGCATCTCTGTACCATTCCTCTTCAGGAATGACAGAAAACAGCTCCTTAATTACTTGGGAGTAATTAGCTTTGCTCTTTGTAGATTGTAGAGACTGTGAATGCATTAAAATTGAATCAGTGACTCTTCTACAGTGACACTTCTACTATCAGCATGAAACCAAAATCAAATAAAATCATTAGGAACATTATATGTAAACTAACACTAATGACATTAAAGAAGCTAATTAGTTAAAATATGCATATGTACTACCATTTAAAAGTTTGAGGTTAGTAAGATTTTTTGTTTTCGTCCAGAAAGAAATTAACTGTAGTGTACACATACACATTCTGTGTATGTCTACATTTCCTACTTAAAAATAAATAAACATATTATTCTTCCTTGTTCTCCTTTTACAGTTAAGAATTCAAAGAACTGCCTTCTATACAGTGTGAATATGAATGGAATTCGCCACACCTAATATAGTTAGATTAAAATAGACTGCAATTAAATTCAAGAAGAATTCACTTGTCACAACATAATGGAAAAATTGTAAATTGTAAATACAATAGAACAGAACTTGGTTTTGAAGAAGTCAAAGAGTGCTTTCACAATGATTCAGCACACTAGAATGATTTCTGATAAATCTTTTGATACTGAGATAATTGCTCCATTTTAAAAAAGGATGTCTTAGACATAAATTGGAAGTATTCTCAGTTAAATTCTGAATTGTGAACAGTCCAGCTTAATGTAAATTAAAGTGGGCTGAAGTAATAAATGAGAAACACATGAAGACAATACCTGCCACCAGTTAAAGATGTGTTTAGGGAGGACACTGTTGTTGAGAGAGAGAACTGGTGGGACATCTTTTCTGAAATGTTCAGCAAACCACTTGTCGTCACTTGCAGCCAAACAGCGCTCCATACAAGCACAGGGTTCTTCATGAAAGAGCCGCTCCACCACACTATTGTTCACCAAAACTTTAAAATGTCCAAGAGGAACTTTATATATGGTCACAGTAAAGATGGTGGCACATAACAAAACCAAGATGACCTTTAGATATTTACACCAGCGCATTTTGAAAGCCGAGGGGCTTCTACAGTTCAACTCTCTGGCGTTTAGAGTGAGGTCAAGATGATTCCAGGTGATTTCTTCAGCACCTTTCTGCACTTTATCTTGAGATCATCTGCAAGACCTTGAGTAATAAATAACAATAAAAACATTTATTTTTAGCAATGAAGGGTTAGAGGAAGAGTAGTAGACTTTTCAAGCATGTTCTACATCAACGGCACTATGTGCATGTGTTGTTTATGTGCAGGAAAATCTCAGGCATAAATGGGTCATTCTACAGAAACGTCCACTTTTGGTTTTTCTAACATTTAAACTTAGACCAGATTATTAGATTACCTTTTGACTTTATGAATACATATACATGACAGCTTAATTATTTTTCTATTTAGCTTTTTTTGTGCAATTATTTCAAGTTATTTCAAGCCATTTTTTGTCACTGGTGTTACCTTCTTTATCAATATGAAAAAGAATTTATAAAATATTTTTTCTTGATATTTTTTCAGCTCATGAAAATAATAAAAATGCAAGAAATAAGGAGATTTTGTTTTATTTAATGTGGAAAAATAAACAGTACGGTAACACAGCACAGTAACACCAGTGACACAATGAATCACAAGTGACATACGTAAGACCTGATATACTGATCTTCACTGGTGTTACCCATAAGGAAGGTAACACCACTGACAATTTTCATGAAAAAAGAATTGTACTAAATGTATGCTGTAAGGTAAACCATATGTTGTCAATCATTGCATACTCACTAAATTAAGTAGTTTAATCCATTTTTATTAGTGTTTTTTTACAATAAATAGGTCATACAAGTGATGTCAACTAAAATCTTCATATGAAATCGTGAGTTAAATTTCTGATAATTGAAAAGAAACAGTGGACTTAACATGGGCTTTTTTTCATCGATCTTTAGAAAACAAGGAGGAAGTCAAGTGATGTCATTATTGTGATTTATCAAGAATTTTATTTTATTGTGCCATTTATATCATGTATTTGACAGTTATGAATACATTTTTGTAATTTAAATGGTAGAAAACCTTGATTTGACTGCAAAATAAAGACCTTTGCCTGTATACATGGCTGTGGGGACAAGCGGTTTTGTGGTTCCTGGAATTCTTTATAATTAATTAAAAACAAATATTGCAAAAAGTGTATATTAAGTAACATCGCATTATACCATGATTGTGTCATTTGCCTTTTAGAATTAAAGCAGAACCGCTTTTGATATTTGAAACGTACTCATGAAATAAAAAATAAAAAAATGCTTTGTGAACCTAATCTTCTAATTAAGGATTATACTTTACAGAAATTACGGTAAACACATTAACAAAAAAAGATTTCTATTTATGTATTTATTTTTCACTCGAGGATGAATGTTTCACCCCACATTGTAAGGAACTGACATAAAAGACGGACTAAATATCTCTAATTCTTACACCTGAGAAAAAAAGAGTAAAATGCGACAAAACGAAAACATTTACTCACATTTAGTGTTCAGCTTTGAATCCAGCGATGTGTGCTTGTCTGTGGACATTGATCGTGAATGTCAGCAGGGTGTAGGGTGTGCGACTGGTTAGAGCAGATTTAACCTGTCATTGAAACAACTTGCTGCTCATTAAAACGATTGATATCCACGGTGTGGACAAATCGAGTATTTTGTTTCTCATCATCAGAGTTTTAAAATAATTGATAAATATATGCTCAAAGACCGCGATTCAATGTAGCCTAGGCTTTTTTTTTTTTTTGCGATTAAACATTTCTTCCCTTTTTGGACCGTTTATTCTTACAGTGCCACATATCCTCTTTTATTTTATCGGATGTAAAACATCTTATCAGTCTCACCAAAACCTTTTAGGTTATTCATTAAAAACAAACATCTTTAATAATTAAAAAAATAACAATAAAAATAATAATAATAATAATTATTATTATTATTATTATTTAGCCTACTGAACCTCTAAACGAAATAAATCTTATTTTAGAAATGAGTCAATGTACGTGCATGCTTATTGTCTATATTCATTATTCTAAAAGCCCATCCTTGTGGAGTAAAGGTTGATGGCTGCTATTTGACAGGTAGGCTACATCACCCCCACTCACAATGCTGACTGTGACGCTACTTTTAAAGAACTCACTATGCAGACATATAGGCACAAATAAATCAGATTGAAAGACCTAATTAAATTATGTCAGTACCGTTTATCTAATATCTCCTTGGGTTACAATTTTTCTTTGATTTATACCAAGAACTAGAAGCACTGGTTGGGTTTATAGATCATTATTATTGTTGTTTTTCTATTGGTAACTGCACTTGTATCATCCCCGAAGGTATGAACAGGTAAAACCACCTGAGCGACAAACTTGAAATACTTTTCCGTTGAGGTGCAGAAGCTTTCAGATATTTTGATGTATCAGATCAAGAAATAAAGTCTAGAAAAATTAATTACTTGCTTGTGATGGTTTATAGACCTCAATAAATACCGGCTTACAGGAGACAAAAGAGGATCCTATCCTGATATTCTTTATTCATCATTTTGGTAAGTTTGATACTCTGGGTAATTTTTAAATTGATCATTTGTTATTAAATTCGTTCAGAGAAATCAAATTAATGTTTTTGTCACTGAAAATTGTAGAATCTGAAACATTTGTATTGGCTACTTATTTAACAACAGTTTTGACAAACTCAGCAAATCGGTCTGAGAATTATTGTTGAACGTGATTAACTCTTCTTTTTGGTAAAACACTGTTTTAAATATTTGTATTTATGTAAAAGTGATTTTATGTTTTAAATTTTCAATCGAATTGAAACGATTGAATAAAGGAACCATTAATTATAATCATAGCGTATAAATATAGAATATTTATTTATTCACACCAAAACAATACATTTACTTAAGTTCAATTACAATGATAAATAATTGTTATTTTAAAAATAAAGGAGTCGTCGAATTTACATTGTATTTGTTTATTGCCTCAATTGAACTATGGATCGAAAATCGAGTTTAAAATCTCAGAACTCATACAATCAACCAAATGACAGAAATTTTGGCAAGTTAACCCGCTACATGATCTCGTGTTTGTGGATTCAGAACACAGAACTGTGTCTTTTGAAGATAATGAATAACAAAGTATAACTGTCATTTTTCTATCTTTCTAATAAAACTGTATTTGTACACCAGGAACACGACACACGCAAAAGATGAACATCTTCAATAGACTGACGCCTCGCTACATCACCCTGATTTTCAGCTTCATGACTATCCTTCTTTTGTTCACCCAAAACCCGATCGATAATACTGTAGATTCCTTTGATGACTCGATCTTTCAAGCTTCATGCTCCTGTAAATCTTGCGTCATGGGTTTTATGGACGATGACTGGTTCATTTATCGATACGACCCCAGCATTACACCTCTGCTGAACAGAAAAAACAGCGTGTTACGTCGAGACACCTACAGATGGTGGAGGGTAAGTCTTTAAATATTAAATGCTAAATATTTTATCTGCCATTGAGTTCCACATTATAAGTAACATTTGTATGTAATTATAACGATATCACATTTTTTATATATTAATGGATTTCCTGTCCATTTTTTTATTGTAATGCATAATTTTTCTTCTTTACATCAGTATATATAATAAAAAATACTGATTAAGATTTTTGTTTCAGTATTTCTACTGTAGAGTTCCACATCTTAAATCATATTTATAGTTTAATATAAAAGTAGCAAAATTTTAAGGGACTTAATATCATCAAAGACTTCAGTGTCCAGTGTGTAGAACTAGTTTATTGTCTGTTTAAAATCAATTTTGATTAATTTAAGTAAAATGATGTTTTCTTTACCAAGAAAATGGCAAGATGAAAACCACCATTTTCTGTTTCAAACTTTCACATACCATCTTTAAGTTATAATAACATAAACATTTCAAATCCAGATTTGGATTTTCAAATATTTATTATAAAGACTGATTATTTTCCCTAAAATGGACTAGCATTGTATTATCGGAAATTCGTCCCTGGGTTCAAAACTGTTGCCGCACCCCTCCATGAGTTAACAAAGAAATCACAGCGGTTCCAGTGGGGGCAAGAACAGCAGCAGGCTTTTGAAAGCCGGAAGGAGCCTTTGTGTCATGTGCCGGTCTCGGCCCCAAACCCTAGGTTATCATTAATCTTGGACACAGATTCCAGCAACATGGATCTGGTTCCAGTTATTTCCCAGGAGGGGAAAAAGGGAGAGAGGGTGATTTCTTACTATAGTCGGGCCATCAACAGGGCAGAACATAATTACTGTGTGACCAGAAGTGAACTTTAACCATGGTAGAGGCAGTCAGCCATTTCAGGCATCACATTTGTGGCCTTTGCTTAGTGATCTGAACAAATCATGTTTCTCTAGTTGGCTGTTGTCTTCCCAGGAGCCAGAGGGACAGGTGGTATGGTGGACAGAACGCCTGCAGGAGTTTCAATTTACCATTCAGCATCGCAAGGGGGAGGGGGAGAGTCACCAGAATGTGGATAGGTTGCCAAGGCACACCTGTATGGCATCCTGCCCACAATCTGAGTGACTGGCTGGATATGTGATGCAGACACCGGTTGACAAGATCCCAGAGATGGGGATGGAGGTGTCTTGTTGTGTAGTACTGCTTGATTCAAATGTAACATTGGCCATTGAACAGCATGAAACTGAGTCGAATCTGGAAGGAGGCCTACATGGTAAGAGGTAATGGCTTTTGGATCAGTGGTGAGGGGGCTGTGGTCCATGCGGGATGGCCTGGCATTCAATTTGGGAGTGTTATAGAGAGAATTTGTGGAACCTGTAATGGATGTAACCAAGTGGCAGAAAGCCCTTTCACACATACAGACTTTTCCGGAAAATTACCGATAAATTGCCATAAAGAGATCATGTGTGAACAGGATCTTTTCAAAAAATACAGGTAAATTCGTTCCGGCAATTTACCAGCCTCAAGCCAGCCTCATGCGGCCAGTCGACGAATTGCAGTTTTAGTCACTTCCTTATAGGATTACCATCCCGCCAATCCTATTGGCCAAATAGCGCTTGGCACCGCCCTACGCATGCGTACGCATCGTATACCAGGGTGCCACGCGCCATTTCGCTCAGATTTCATGACTGAAGAAGAATGCTATCAAGCTATGGCACGGCCAGGACCGCAGCATCTCGTTCCCTATTCAGGGAACCATGGATACATACATAAACCGAGATGTTCCCTTTCATAGGTCACTTCAATGCTGCGGTGACGTCACCTGCTATGGGAACGCTATACCATAACGCCTGACGTACCTGATAGCTGGGATCCAAGGAAGCATCTGCTCAAGCGGAGAGAACCCGGGAGCCAGGAGCCATCCTCACATCCAGACTGTAAGACTTCATAAAAGTGCTCGGTGAGGACCAACCTGCCGCAGCACAGATATCATCCATAGAAGATCCACTGAGAAAAGCTCAAGAAGAAGCCACTGCTCTCGTGGAATGAGCTTTAACCCCTAAGGGCGTAGTGAGTCCGCGCGCCTCATAGGCTAAAGATATTGCCTCCACCAGCCAATGGGACATGGCCTTTATTCTTATGTCCAAAACAGACAAACAGCTGGTCAGACTCACGCCATGGGGCTGTACGATCCACATAAGTCTTTAAAGCTCTCACAGGGCAAAGACTTAGATCTCCAGACCCGGCTTCAGCAGGGGATAAAGCCACCAGAATCACTTGCTGAAAGGGAAAGGGATTAGATGTGACCTTAGGGACATAATTAGGCCTCGGTCACAACAACACCTTCACAGAGCCCGGTGCAAATTCCATGCATGAGGGTGAGACAGAGAGAGCCTGTGAATCCCAACTCTCTTGAGGGAGGATAAAGCCATAAGATGAAGTGTCTTCAGAGTCAGGATTTTATCCGGTACAGTTTCCAAGGGCTCAAACAGATGCCCTGATAAACCCTGAAACACAATGGATAAATCCCATGAAAGAACTCGCACGGGGCGGAAAGGCCTCAGCCGTCGCGCACCCTGTATGAAATGAGAAACCAGTGGATGACGGCGCACTGAGGCACCGTATATTTATTTGTGGTAAGCTGAAATGGCTGCCACGTAAACCTTTAGAGTGGCTGGTGTCACTCCATCCGAAAAACGGTCCTGAAGGAACTCCAGTACTGAAGCCACTGGGCAGTAAACTGGATCCATATTACGAATTTACACCAGCTCATGAAGAGCCCGCTAACAGACTGATCTGGTCCGCAAACCACGGCTGTGTGTGCAACCGCAGAGCCACCAGCAGCATGCTGTTCCACTCTGTCCAGCCGTATTCTGGATAATACCGCTGGGATAAAACGAATTGGAGGAAAAGCATACAAACTGGTCCTGGGCCAACTGTGAGCTAACGCATCCAAGCCCAAGGGCGATGGGGGGCATAGGGAGAACCATAGCGGGCAATACGTAGTCATGTTCGACGCGAATAAATCCACTCTCACTTCTCTGAAAATCTGCCATAAGAGATTCACCATTTGGGGGTGTAATCTCCATTCCCCTTGCTCCAGAGTTTGTCTGGAAAGCAAATCCACTCCGAAGTTCAAACGTCCGGGGACATGAACAGCTCTGATCGACAGAAATTTGTTCTGAGACCAAAGAAGAACATGTCTCGCCAGCCTGCACAGGGGGCGAGAGCGTAATCCTCCCTGATGATTCAGGTATGACACAACTGCTGTGTTGTCTGATCTTAGCAGCACATGACGGCCGATCAGCAGATTCAAGAAATACTGGAGTGCCAGAAAAACCGCCAGTAATTCAAACCTGTTTATGTGCCAACTGCGCTGTGCCGCTGTCCACAATCCGTGGGCTGGGTGCCCTTGACAAACAGCTCCCCAACCGGTCAAAGACGCATCCGTCGTGACAGTCTCTCAGAAAGCACAAATCCCCAGCCGAACCCCAGTTAGGAGAAATTCGGTTGACATCCATAGTTTTAACGACATCACACACCTCCGTGTCACCAAAATCATCCGATGCGGAAGACAACGGGGTGAAATATTTCGTCTTTTCATCCACCACTGAAAACGGCGCATGTGAAGTAATCCCAGATGAATTACGGGGAATGCTGCAGCCATTAGACCTAAAAGTCTGAGGCACAATCTCAATGTCACTGTGCGACCCGCTTTGAAGCATCCCACGCATGATGCAATCGACTGTGCGCACGGGAGAGAAAGCTTTGCTGTCATCGTGCCAGAGTCCAAGTCTATTCCCAGAGAGGTTATCCGTTGAGAGGGGATTAAAACACTTTTCTGGAAATTCATGTGTAAGCCCAGGCTGTTTAAATGATTCAGCACAAGCTCCCGATGAGAGTGTGCTCGAGCCTGCGATTGCCCTAATTACCAGCCAATCGTCTAAGTAGTTCAAAACACGAACGCCCTGGAGCCGCAATCGGGCCAGAGCTGCGTCCATGCATTTTGAGAAAGTACGGGGAGCCAGAGCCAAGCCAAAGGGAGAACGCGGTATTGATACGCTTTGCCCTCTAAAGCGAATCTGAAGAACTTCCTGTGTCTCTTGATGATCTGAATATGAAAGTATGCATCCTTCAGATCGATCGTGACAAACCAGTCATTTGGTTGAATCTGAGACAAAATAGACTTTACGATCAACATCTTGAATTTGCTCGGTTTGAGTGCAAGATTCAGACGGCGTAAATCCAGAATGGGTAGCAATCCGCATTTTTTTTTGGTACCACAAAATAACGGCTGTAAAACCCTGACTCCATCTGAGAGGGGTGTACTTCTTCTATAGCCCCTTTGCTCAGCAGAGCTGACATCTCCTGTCGCAGCATCGCTATTTCCATCGGTTTCACCACCGTGGAAAGAATTCCGCGGAAAGGAGGCAGGCCCCTTCGAAACTGAATGGTGTATCCATGACAAATTGTGCATAACACCCATTGAGAAATGTTGGGCCGAAAACAATACTAGCGGTCTCAAAATATCCGCTTCCTGCAACACTGTAATACACGTTAAAATGTCCGGGCACGAAAAGCTCATGGCGTTCATGCACAGGGGAAGTGTATGCTTAAGAGCCGTTGCGTCTCATTGTGTATATTCCTGAAACGTGTCCACGGCAGGAATTAGGCCAACAGATTGAACATCGGGCTCTGCCACTAGCGACAAAACAGCGGCTGTGCGAGCCGTCATAAACTGGTCGTCTGTGCAGGACTCTTGAATCGCCCCTCGAATTCTGAAAGCTGGATTGCGCAGAGTGTCTGAGGGAACGTTTGGCGTTACAGCTCGATCCAATGCTGCTCGAAGCGCTGTTTGCTGCAGGACAGTTAATGTTAGAGCGTGGGGACTGCAGTGAGAGGGTTGGATATGCATTAGCAGTCCAACAGCACTCTCTAGTGGAGGGCACAGTCCCTGGCGAACAGGAAGGAAGCGCATGCGTCAAAGTCGCTGCGTTTCGTTGTGTATAATCCTGAAGCGTATCCACGGCAGTATTTATTCCAACAAGATAAAGCAGCTGTGTGAGCCATCATAAACTGGCCATATTTGCCAGCCTTGTGCCGTCCTTCAAACTCTGAAGGCTGGATTGTGCAGAGTGTCTGAGGGGGCGCTCAAAATATAGCTCAGTTCAATTACACTCGAGGTGCCTTTGCTGCGAGACAGTCAATGTTAGAGCGTGGGGGTTGAGGACGAGAGGCTTTCTCGTTAATAACCGCCATAAAGAGAAGTAAATTTGCAGAAATTAGACACGATTCGATACGCCTTCGACGAGACTTTAGGCCGCGGCCGAGTTCGGCGTGATCCGTTGGGCTAGAGAGTTATTCAAAAACGGCATCGCTGTATAACAGCAGTCCCCCATGTCAGCAATGGTGGCGAAACCCGCAGCGTTCATGACATGCGCTGATTAAGGCTGCTTCCAGGACCTCGAAACCTCTTGGTGGGGGGGGGTTAGTTTATCCACCACGCGGGTAGCCACACAAATAGCTCGCTGAGGAAGGGGAGGCGTGTTTGTCCTGTCCGATCGGAGGGAGAGAACTGCGTGTGTCGGCCAGAGCCTACTCAGAGTTCGAAGCCGCGGTTCGACAGATTTGCTTGAAAAACAAATCTGCTGATTAACATGCTCGAGTGGGGGATAGCGAGCAAGTGGAAAAACTCCAGTGAATCACTGTATTCATAGTCAAGCCGCACATATCGTCCTTTACCAACACCTCGTGCGGGGCCTCTGTGACCGCAGAAGCGAAACGGTGGGGGTTAGATGCGAGGTGACTTATAGAAATACACTCCAGAGCGCAGATTCTTTTTTTCTTTTTTTTACTGTAGCCGTAGGCTATCACAGAGAGAACATGTAGAGAGGCTGCTAACAAACCTCTCGAGTGCCTCCTCGTGATAAACCGATTATACGGCTCTTACCTTTCGTTGACTCATCGCGTCCGCGAAGAGGAGTTAACACTGCTCGTAGAAACCGCTGGAGAATGCGAGCTGAATCCTAGGGAAATCTGAGCAAAATGGCATGCGGCACCCAGGTATACGATGCGTACGCATGCGTAGGGCGGTGCCAAGCGCTATTTGGCCAATAGGATTGGCGGGATGGTATAGGGCTTCAGACATTCGTTACGCCGAGGGATGTTCCCATAGCAGGTGACGTCACCACAGCATCGAAGTGACCTATGAATTACCATTATGAGCACGTACGAGTTCAGAATGCAGTGACGTAAGACGTCTACTCCGGGCCAATCATAACAATGTGACGCATTCATGCACTGTTTAAGAAATGAAAATAAATGTCATCCAACTGAAGCAACAGTGAAATTAAAGTGCTTCTCCTTATCCGGGCGGATGAAGAAATTTGTCGTCATCTGAGAGAAACTGTTAGAGATGCAGTAACTTATGATAAAATAACTGTTAACGGTCTCCGAAAGCAATGCATTCACAGGACAAAGTCAGGTCAATAAACTGAAAAAATTGCGTCTTAATATCTAAAATAAAAAAATAAAAAAATTTAATAATAATAAAAATAAACGACCATCACAAACGAAGTAGTAGTGGAAGTATTTCTTGTTCCTATTATGACTTTTGTCAATCTATTTGGGGATCCTGCTACTCCACAAATCCGGTAGCTCTAAACCAGATCTCAACCCGCGGTACAGCATGAAATCACACACAGCCCACCATGACGAACACAATAAAAACATTTTTAAAAAAGTTTTACAACTTATTTTAGTTTTTGCATAGGTAAAAACACATAGGGTAAATGAGAAGTCGGAGCAGTGGAGAAGAGTGTTGGACATTCGGCATCAACTTTCGGTTTGCCGCGCAACTCAATTGAGGATGTTCAGTCCGTCTTTTTCCCCCAATTCTCCCAAAACAGCTTATACTACTTTTTCAGCTATTAAAATAGTTTGGTTTATGTTTGGATCAGTTTTTGATCGTTAAACAGGCCTATAAGTTTTGTTTTTAAAGCGGCCAGCACAGAGAGAGAGTTTACATAGCCTATATTTCATCACGAATTGTCTAAAATAAAATGAAAGTGAAAAGTGACATGACATTCAGCCAAGTATGGTGGCCCATACACAGAATTTGTGCTCTGCATTTAACCCATCCGTAGTGCACACACACAGAGCAGTGAACACACACAGTGGGCAGCCATTTATGCTGCGGCGCCCGGGGAGCAGTTGGGGGTTTGAAGCCTTGCTCAAGGGCACCTAAGTCGTGGTATTGAAGGTGGAGAGCGAACTGTACATCCACTCCCCCCACCCCACCCCACCCCACCCCCAAACAAACAAACAATCTCAATACAATTATGCCTAATCCGTATAGAAGGTGTATCTAATGAGGAAATGATGAGTCAGGCAACTTCATCCTTGGCACACAGACTCAGAAAACACTAGTTTATTAGTAAATAATTCATATATATTTTTACTATTTCCCTCTGTCACATTCATGGTAATTACTTTTTCAGGCATCTTTTGAACTCCGTTTGAACGCAGAACTGTTTATCTGCGCTGACAGACTATTTGATACGAATTTGAATCAGCATGGCTACATTCGTGAACGCACCTTTTCTGCAATGTCCCGCGTCTTACAGACTGCAACTTAAAATTGCAACTTCATTGTGCTATTTATCCTTTCCAGATGATTTTCAATAAATTGGTCAGCTCCCGACATCATCGGGTGTTTTATCGATAGTGAGTATAATTATTTAAACCAGTCATCTAGTTGTCTCTGTAACAAAAGCAGTTGCATGACTACTAAAGTTTGAAACAAAAATGAAACCATCAACAGAAATACTGAACATGTATTACCCTCCGTGTTTAAAAATAAAATTATAAGTGCGTTAATAGTTATTCATTATCAGCCAGCTTCTATGGATAATAAGAGTTTAAAGACGTCACACAATTTACCGGTATTTTGGAATGGATGTGTGAATGGTGCTTTTCCGGAAAAAAAGATGGAATGTTGTTGACTGTGTGAACAGCGCATTTTTGTATTTACCGGTAAAGTTTGTATTTTTCCAGTAATTTTACGGCAATTTACTGGTATTACTGTGTGAAAGAGGCTATTGTCACGTTTTACATATGGGCTTTGTAATGGGAAGTGATTTTAATGATGGAGAGCTGGTATGGGTCTATAATCTGAAGAGGCAGAAGGGATGTTCACCTAAACTGGATTGCACTTGAGTTGGACCCTGTTATGTAGTGAAGAGGCTCAGAAAGTGTGTTTACCGTGTTCAAAAGAGGCCTGGGGCACAGACAGTGGTTTTACACCAGGACAGGATGGCTCCATATATCTGGGAACGGCAACCCTTCAAGAGCAGAGGTCAACAGTAGACCGCTGGAACTGAACATGCTGTGCTGGGAGGGTCTGGGGCTCTTCTGGGTCAGTCTGAGTTGGGGGCAGCTGAAGATAGCAAATTGAGCGCTGACATTGACATTTCAGTGGAGGCAGTCATAGAAGCCAGGATGTGGAGTTCTGGTGGATTAAACCCTTGAGGTATGTGATACCCGCCAGTGGCCCACAGCAGACCACAAAAGTGAAGACTGGATCACAGCTTCAACCCAGTGAGGCACTTTGTGGATTTCACCTTTGCTTGGGGATGAAAAACCTGAGGAGGGGGCAGTGGGGCAATGACACAGTTTAATCTTGGTTATAATATATATATATATATATATATATATATATATATATATATATATATATATATATATATATATATAGACACACAGTATATATAAAGGCTTCCAGCAGTACTGTAGATCATGGGACCTCACCCATAAATGAAGACTTCATGTGTTTGTATTGGGCTATAACATGCATATAAGTTTTCAAAAAAAAAAAAAAAAAAAAAGTGTTCATTATAAATTATATTAAACACTTTTTTATCCTTGTGACACAGAATGCTTTTGGGTCTTTAACAGTGACAGTTTGCAATTCATGAGTAAGATTTTAACATTACTTAGACATTTTATTCCACAAAAAAAAAAAAAAAAAAAAAGAATCACACATAAAAGTACCTAAAAAGGTTTTTATAGGGCAAACATTTTTTTTTAAATGCTATGTCCTAAAATGCATAACTTCCTGCAGTAGCTTAGTAAAACTAGTCATGTGATCAAGTCATGTTGAATTTCTCAACGTGAAAATGAAGATACAAATCAACTGTCTTCGCACGTCCCTATTATGTAATGTCAATATTATGTAAACCAATATTAATAAAACAATATTCATTGATGCTTATCTTGAGCTTTCAAATATTTGTACAGGGTCTACAGCCATCAATGTTCAGGATCAACTACACAGAGGTGGTGGATCAGATGTTTCTCTCTTCCCTGATAAAGAGCACTACTCAGACGCCGGTCCAGATCGCTGCAGAACCTGTGCTGTGGTGGGAAACTCTGCAAACCTTCTGGGATCCCATTATGGGTCTCTAATAGATTTCCATGATGTTGTGATTAGGTACTAGAAAAAACAGAATAATGCACATAATCTGATGAAATGTTCTCTACAACATCAGTTCTTTAGATAGCTTATTAATACCTGTTACTTGTATTGTTCTCTCAGGATAAATAAAGGCCCGACAAAAGGTTATGAGAGGGATGTGGGGTCAAAGACAACTCACCGGATTCTGTATCCTGAAAGCGCCATGGACTTGGACAACTCAACCCATTTGGTGCTTTTTCCCTTTAAGATTCGCGACATGCAGTGGCTCATAAGTACCTTCACCACTAGACACATCACGCGGTGAGCACAGTTAAAAAAAAAAAAACCTATGAAAGAAATATTAAATATTATATCTGCATAATTAGTAATCCATCTTTTTGTTCCTCAGCACCTACACACGAGTCAAACCTTCAATCAAAGCAGATGAGAACAAGGTGAGTAACCATATCATTAAATTAATCCAATTAAATTCAAAGCAATTGCACGAAGGATATCAAAAATAGTCATTGTAATGATCCACAGAAAAAAACAAAAAAAGGGGGGGGGGGGGTGGCACAACCACATAAATCCAGATGTTCAAACATCAAGTGGACAAAGCAAAAACAGAGAACACAGATTTTTAAATACTGGGAACATAATCAGTGGGAAACAGAAACAGGTGTGGGGCTAATTAACTAACCGAATAAAGAAACTCAGTAAGAACAGAAGTCCATAACTATGACAGTATGTCTCATTAATGTTTTTGTTTCTGTTTAGGTGATGGTCCTCCATCCTGCTTTCATAAAATACGTCTATGAAAAATGGCTTCTGAAACATGGCAGATATCCATCTACTGGCTTCATTACAATAATATTTGCCATGCATATATGTGATAAGGTAAAACTGTTTGCATTTTCATTTTAGACTAATTTTATAAACCGACGTTATGCTTGTGAAAGGCACATCATATATTAGAAACCAAATCAAAAGGTACACATAAAACAGAAATGAAAATATTTACCTATAATTTGCCTAAAAGTGGCACTAAAATCATTTGAACATGCACACAAAATTTGATCTTAACGATCACCTTCTATAACCTCAATATCAACAAATATGTTTTTGTGTCACAAACACAATTTTGCCAGGCATTCATTTGTGGATTTTCTGTACATTTTAAATAGTTTTCTTTGGATCTGTGCATTGCTACACACATTTGTGGATTTTATAACATTTCTAGCATTCTAGATGCACACTAATCCACAAATAGGTAGACTCTGCCCACCATCTACATAAAGGGTTAGTTCCCTCAAAAATGAATTAGTCCATAATTTACATCCTAGGCGTATCATCTATATCTATAGAACTATTCAAATGCAGTTTTCTGTCACAAATCAATAATTGTCTGTCACAATATGTCTTCTGTTACAGAACAATGACTAAATATGGAATCTTGACTGTCAGACCTTTCCAATGATATGTGTTTTGTTAGGATTAAAAAAAGATTAGATTTTCTAAAACACAAGCTAAAACTGCTCTGTCTCTTACACAGGTGAATGTCTTTGGGTTTGGGGCTTCAAGTACTGGAACCTGGCATCATTACTTTGACAGAACTCGCACTCACTATAAAGGCGGCCCTCATGGTGGAGACTTTGAAAACAAAACAATCCATCAACTTCAGCAGAGAAACAAGATTTCAATATATAAAGGTTATAGATAAGACCAGGAATGGACATTTTCGGTTAAATATATTAAGTCATTTTGTTAACATGTTGATAAAATTATATCACTTTCTTGTATCCAAGAGTTTAATGTGTTAAGAAACCTTATGATTATCACAATGTTGCAACATTCACACAGATTTGTTTATGCATTTAACAGAGAAACAAGATTTCTAAATATAAAGGGATAAATAAGACTTCCATTTAATGAAGGATCTCAAAATGGTGTATAAAACAAAACAAACCAAACCAAAACAGCTACAAAATGAATGTAAAAATGAAAGACAAATAAATATATTTTAATATGAATGTTAGCTAACTATGGTAACAATGTTTTAGGAGCTGTAGCAAATGCTGTATATTGTGCTACTCATATTTATAATACTACAAACTGTAAACATATGGTATGTACCTGGTGTTCTTGTACTAAAGTAGCCAACTAATCTGTAAGACATTTGGAATGTTTTATGGATATTCAAATTCTATTTTGGTTGTAGCAAATGCTGTATATTGTGCTACTCATATTTATAATACTACAAACTGTAAACATATGGTATGTACCTGGTGTTCTTGTACTAAAGTAGCCAACTAATCTGTAAGACATTTGGAATGTTTTATGGATATTCAAATTCTATTTTGGTTGAAACAAAAAAAAAATCCTGTACCAATAAGAAATGTCAACACAAAACAAAAATCTTCTTTGTCATATTGTTTAAGTAAGGAATAATTGATGACAGGCCAATTCATTATTAAAGAAAGAATGCACACCCTTCGTGTCTGGGCCATTACACCTCAGGTATGCATTATTTTTTCAAATAATCCAATGGCCTGGAGTCAATTATTCCGCTTATACTATGGTTACCACACCTCACAACATCAATCAGATTATATATTTAAAGGGATTCGTTCAGTTTTTGTAGTTAAATCGCTTTTGTGAGTAGGAATATTTCTTCCACATATCATTCAATGACTCTTGCTAATTCCAAAACATAATTTTAAAGCTGGTAATGGAGACTTGAACCAATGCAGTTATTAATTAAGCTATGAGAAAGAGAGCAAGAAAGAAGAGACACAGAGAGAGAGGTTTAAAAAATCTTTAATCAATCAAAAGATTGCACACTTGGGACAACACAATTTATTTATTTTTTTACAGTATTCACCAAATAAATGGTAAAGAGTCATCTTCAAAAAACACAAATTAACCACTATTTACACCCTATTTGTATTCAACCATGTTTCCTGTAGTTTATATATATATATATATATATATATAAATAATTCTTCTTTTTCTTTACTCTTATTCTTTTGACTGCAAGTCTTCCAAATAGATAATTTTGCTTGTCCAATTATAAAATTGCCTACAGTACATCGCTCCTTGTTTAGTTTAGAATACCTACAGCCATAAATAAAAAGAATTTTGTTAAAATCGAAGCCCAGTCCGCCAATAATCCTTCCCAACAATGCAAAATGTGGCACCAACCTTGAACAATTAATGAAAACATGACATGACTTCAAAACTGGAGGAGGAAGAGCAGCTTTCAAGCCTAAAATCAACATGAACACACACCCCTGGAGCCGTGGGCAGCCTTTTATGCTGCGGCACCACGGGAGCAGTTGGGGTTCAGGGCCTTGCTCTAGGACACTTCAGTCATGGAATTGCCACCCCAAGACTCGAATTGCCACCCCAAGACTCAATAACAGTCAAAAGATGCCATAGCATTGATGCTGCTAGATTTTTTACAACAAGAACCCTCCCTCTATAAGAAGGATCCATTCTCCATTTCTGTAAGCACCCAGCCACGTTTTTATAGAGGCCTACCCTATTTCTTTCCATGCATTGCTCTGTTCCAAAGAAAACCCCAGCACTTTAAGCCCCTCTAAACTCCAGGAGCAGCACTGAGGAAGTTTTGGAATGCCTTCTTCCTCCCACTGGCCTAATAACAAAAGGTGTACTTTTTTTTCCCAGTTGATTGTAGCTGAAGAGGCGTTTTGATAGATCTCATTTTTCTTGTTTCTAAAAATTCAACAGTACTTCCATCATCCTCTTCAATGTTCAACTGCAAGATACCTTGTTCAAGTTTGATTGAACTTTACTGATGTGCCACCATTGACTCAGAGACATGTACTGAGATTTTCTCTCTCTCATTGCCCCACATAAAAGTGTAAATGAGTGTTAAAAATTGTGATACTGCAAAAGCTTATTATTAAAATGGCAGTAGGGGCATTTAAATTTGCTCTGAGCAGTAGTGACATTGGCAGACATATAATGATGATCTGACTGGGAGTAATACAACTATTAAAAAATGACACTTATTTCTACATGAATTTTGTCAAGTCTTGCTGCAGGAAAAATAGTATAATTTACTTTTATCCATGTATATTGTTTTACATCAGGAAAAGCTTCTCTCCAAATATCTACAAGATCATAATACATTATCAATTTTCTATTAAAAACATCTGCTGATGGATTATGCGGTTTTTCATGATTCCTATCTAATGTGTAATCTAAAGTGCAATTAAAATCTCCATCCAATACAATAATCCTACCCTGTGGAACACTGCTTAAAGCTGTATGAAGTTTTTCAAATAAAAGCATACGTTCTGACCCAATATTTGGGTAATTTATTCCCATCAGTGTGAGTTTCAACACTACCATTGTTCATAATAATATAATCAAAAAGAGATGCTCTTTTCACAGCATCACAACACCCATTAATATTTAAAGACCCAAAACACAAAGGTGACATGATGCTAAAGGAAAGAAGAATTAATGAAAAGAAAAAAAAAACTAATTAATTCTGAAATCACTACAAAACTCTTTTCTTACCAAGTAAATGCAAAGAACTTCTCAAACTGCTCAGAATGTTCTTAAGACGATATCGTTTCTGCTTATCAAGTTCCTCAAAATACGCTTTTCTCATTGCTACTGTACCAGTGTGATAAAATGATGAGATGGATTCACTAGCAAGTAAAAGTGAGTTTATTAGTAAATGTGGAACAGGGATGATGATGAAGATGTGAAAATAATGTCCAAGGAAGCAAACACTCAGTAACAGGGATGCTGTAGTACAGCCCAGTCCGGACGTGATGATCCCGTTAGGTTAGTGAAGATGAACAAAGATCCTGAAGTTGACGGCTCTGATAATCCTAGAGATGTTGACGATGTGAAGGCGGACATGTAGGACAAATGAACAGGCAGCGAAGAAACTGGACAGGTGGGAACAGGCAGGAACATTAAAAAAATTATCCCTCCTGAACGTCATTCTTGGGAAGGTGGTCAAAGCTGTCAGAGGCGTGGCTAGTTGGCTGAAGTTGCGAATGAAAAGGCGGTAGAAGTTGACAAACCCCAGAAGCCTCTGTAGGGCCTTACGGGAATCTGGACTTGGCCAATCTACCACAGCCTTAACCTTCAGGATCCATACGCACTCCTTCAAAAGACATAATGTAACCTAGGAAAGGAACAGACTGTGTTTCTCCATCTTGACAAAAAGCCCATTCTCTAGCAATCTCTGAAGCACATGTCTGACATGTTGAACGTGTTCCTGGAGAGAAGAAGAAAAAATCAATATGTCATTCAGGTAGACATATATGAACCGATCTACCATGTCTCTCAACATTTCATTGACGAGTGCCTGGAAAACCGCTGGGGAGTTGGATAACCTGAAGGGCATAACCAAGTATTCAAAAAGGCCTCTGGGGGCCATGTTAGATAAATTCACAGCATCCTGCAAAAAAAGAAAAAAAAAAACACAGATGAACAGTCGGACACAAGACAAAACTCATAACATTGAGTACTCCATGAAGAAACAGAATTGTGTCCCCAGTCAACCTTAGGATTATGCTGAACCAGCCAAGGGTGACCGAGAGCGATATGAGCCAGGGCTGAGCCCAAGAGGTGAAATGATGTAGATTCTGAGTGATTGCCAGATGTGATGAGTGTAAGAGACTTGATAGAAAAGGTTATAGCGAGGAGTTCCTGACCGTCATGGGTATTAACGGAAATGGTGTTCTTAAGTGGAGTGATAGGAATTCCAAGAGTTAGTGCTAGTGACCGGTCCATGATGTTACCCTCTCCTCCAGAGTCCAAAAGTGCTTGTCAGATGTGGGACCGGGCCGCCCACAGCAGTCTTACCAGGATTTGAGTAGAGGATGAGGTCACTTCAGATGACTGAGTCGAGCGTCCAACCTTAAGGCCAGCACAATCAGTCCATCCAGTTTATTGGGCAGGTCCAGGGTGAAGATCTCCCTTTTGATTCGGTCAGCCAACCCATGCAGGAACATGTCCCACTGCGCCTCCTCATTCCAGTTGCACTCGGCAGCCAGGATAAGGAAGTCTATGGAATAGTTGCTGACCGAGTGGTTGCCCTGACGGAGGTCGGCCAGTTGACGAGCCACTTCCCTACCTGCCACCGCCCGGTCAAACACCCGCTTCATCTCCTCAGAGAGTGTCTGTAAATAGGGACAGCATTGGTATTGATTCTCCCACACCGCCGCCCCCCACAGTGCCGCTCGTCCCGTGAGTAGTGTTAAGACGAAAGCCACCTTCACCTCCTCAGATAGTTAGAAACGCTCTGACACCTGTTTCAGCAAGGCTTGAACTGCTCTTCCTGTAAGAGCCAGATTCTCTTCCTGTTGATCCATATGGGTGCTGCTGTGTGATAAAAGCTCCTGGAGATCGCTGTTGCTTGCTGAATCCAAGGTGATGGGTCAGATTGTTCTGTGATGAAATGATGAGATGTTTTCAATAGCAAGTAAAAGTGAGATTATTAGTAAATGTGGAACAGGGATGATGATGAAGATGCGAAAACAATGTCCAAGGAAGCAAACACTCAGTGACACAGTAGTACTGTAGTACACCCCAGTCCGGACGTGATGATCCCGTGAGGTCAGTGAAGATGAACATAGATCCGGAAGTTGATGTCGGTGATAATCCTAGAGATGTTGATGACGTGAAGGTGGAAGTGCAGGACGAACAAACAGGCAGCTAAGAAACTGGACAGACGGGAACAGGCAGGAACATCTCCATAATGTGCTGTCTTGGAAGGCTATTTTTTTTTATATAGCCACGTCAGGCAAAATGTCAAAAGGGCTTAAGTTTTTCAGAAGACATTTTTTTTTACATGGACTAAACGGCTTCGCGGCTGGTGCCATCTTTAATTCAATAAAAAGGACACATTGGAACGCTGCCATAGTTGGTCGCTTACTGGACACCACCATGCCTACCCATTTATAGATCTTAGCCATTTAGAGCCAAATTGTTTGCCAGATTTTAATTATCAAAAGTGATCGGCAATTTAAACTCTTTAATGACATTACGAAATAGCCTAGGCTATTCACACTGAAGGCATCAAGGGCTATTTGACCAAGAAGGAGAGTGATGGGGTGCTGCGCCAGATGACCTGGCCTCCACATTCACCGGACCTGAACCCAATCGAGATGGTTTAGGGGTGAGCTGGACCGCAGGCAGAAGGCAAAAGGGCCAACAAGTGCTAAGCATCTCTCGGGGAACTCCTTCAAGACTGTTGGAAGACCATTTCAGGTGACTACCTGTTGAAGCTCATCAAGAGAATGCCAGGAGTGTGCAAAGCAGTAATCAAAGCAAAAGGTAGCTACTTTGAAGAACTTAGAATATGACATATTTTCAGTTGTTTCACACTTTTTTGTTATGTATATAATTCCATATATAATTCCACACATGTTAATTCATAGTTTTGATGCCTTCAGTGTGAATCTACAATTTTCATAGTCATGAAAATAAAGAAAACTCTTTGAATGAAAAAGTTTTGTGTCCAAACTTTTGGTCTGTACTATATATATACACGTAGCGTATTTTAACCATTCAGCAATCATTTTTAAACATTTTAATTGATTATTAATGGTTCAAAATTAGCTGATACAGTTTGCTGCATTCATGCGCACTCAGAAACCAGTGACTGTGAATGTATCAGCAGAGCTTGTACAAGCTTTTCTCATCGTTGAATCTTTCTCAGACATTTCCAAATGTCGAAATTGGGTTGCGCATCTAGCTGTGCATGGTGATGTCCAATGCCTCTGGTTACTGGAGCTTCTCAAAGTTGGGAATAGTCAAAGGAGAGCTGGGGTCCTCAATGGGACAGGAACGAATCATGCTGGCGCTTATGAGCACTGAGCATGAGCTGCTGTGCAGCCTTGACTTCACTGAAATGATCGAGGAATTTGTGCTTAAGTATAACAATATAAGTAAGCAGCAGTGCAGTAGTAAGAGTGACAATATGCCTAGGAAAAGCAGGATAATCTGGTTTAGATTTAGTTTAATCTTTCAGATAATTGCTATTGAATGTTGATATTAGCTACATAGCTTGATGTTAATCTTGAGTTGTTACAATAAAACATCAATAATACATCGTTATTATTATTCATGTTCAATAAAGGCTGGCTGTTTGAGTCGCTTCTTGGTCCGTCTGAGTGCGCTTGAGGCTCTGTTGAGTGTCGAACGCACATGCACCAATGCAGAGAAAAAATAGGCCCTTTTTGCACTGCAGCACCAGGCCCAATTTGGTCCTAATCCGCTGCTGGTTATGAATAAAGTAATTTCTGTTTTGTCAGTAACATGCAGCAGCCGTGAAAATATACGATTTTTTTATTATTATTTTATCTAGTAAACACCGCTAGTAAATAATCTGCAGGATTAATCAACTCGGCTCGTCTGCTGCTTCGCTCTTGTTGAAAATGAACTGAGCACAGGCGAAACATAATTAACTGAGTTGTACATACACGTTTCATTTTTGTAAATTCAAAGACCTGCCATGTCTATTTATTTCAGGATAGGTTTCATAATAGTCTACACTTATCACGGACAGCAACAACAACAACAACTGATAAAAAGTAATACTAATAGCCACAGTAGTGGAACCTGTAGTAGTCGTAGGATAACACAATGCAAGCCAAGATGATGAAAAAATTATTTCTGATTGGGCTAATAAAGCTCAAGCACATGAAGCAAAATATTACTATTAAATATTACTGACAAAATAATGACTTAAGTCGAAATAACTAGTTATGTCGAAAAACGACTTATGTCGAAATAACAAGATATCCCCCCATCCTAATTATTCTTCCAGTTAAAAAAAAAACTAAAGTTAAACCTGTATGTCACAAAAAGTGATGTATATGCTTTAATTTAGAGTGGCAATTGGCTGCTGTGGCTGAGAGTACGCGTCTATGTCATCAGATTCCCGAGCTTTTCAGTATTCCAGAGCTTTACTGCGGTATTAATAAGTCAACTCTAGATCGGCTGCAACTAGTCCAGGATACTGCTGCAAGACTCCTGACCCGGACATGAAGATATGAACAAATCACTCCCATCCTAGTTTCGTTTAATTGGCTACCTGTAAAATACAGAATTGAGTTCAAAATACTATTTTGTCTGTATTTATGTAGCACTGTGGTTCTGTGAGGTGCGACAAAGTTCTACCAAATTGTGAACTTTGCAACAAGGTGAAAAAACACACTGTATTGTGTTTACACAACAGAAAAGAATGTGTACAAGGGCTGTACCCCGCCCTCACCTAGGGTACTTAGAAAACATCTTTGTTATAATAATTCCAGCATACAGACCACTTCTGAAACTCACCAAACCGGTTCAAAAACTCATCACAGTTGATGATGACAGATGATGCTACCTCAACACTACAAGACTGCTTTCAGTGAAGAGACTGGAACATGTTTAAACAGACATCCACCTACAGCAACCTGACAGACCAGCATTAGTACACTGAAACTGTGAGTGCTTAAATAAATAAAAAACTGATGATGTGACAGTCACCAAGACCATGAAGAGGTTCATGGGCTGCTAAATACCAGAGATGAAGCATTCAGCTCAGGAGATAAAGCAATCCTCAAAACAGCAAGAGTCAATCTGTCCTGTGGCATCAAAAATGCAAAACTGTCATATTCTCAAAAAATCAGCAATCACTTCACAGACAGCAGAGACACACAGAGCCTGTGGCAAGCCATTCAGACCATCACTGACAACAAGCTCCCGAAACAGGCCTGTGATAATGACACATCCCTCCCAGATGCCCCTCAACCACTTTTATTCACGGTTTGAAATGTACAATGACACACCTGCACAAAAAATGCCCATACCTTTCAACGACCAGGCGCTCCGTCTGTCTCCAGCAGATGTAAGGAAACCCTATCTAGGATTAACCAAAGCAAGGCTTCGGGCCCTGATGACATACCTGGCTGTGAACTGAGAGACTGTGCTGCACAACTGACAGATGTGCTAACAGATCTCTTCAAAACCTCGCTGAGCCAGACTGTCATCCCCACATGCCTCAAATCAGCAACAATCACAGCGGTACCAAAAAAAATGGACTTTAGGAGAAACTCCATTGACCACCCCCTATTGACCATGAACAGTGCAAATGTGGAGAGAGTCAGCAGCACTGCATTCCTGGGGGTGCACATTACAGAGGGTCTCACCTGGACCACCAACACAGTGTCACTCTCCAGGAAGGTACAAAAGCACCTAAACTTTCTCCGCTGGCTGAAAAGAGCAAGTCTCCCTCCACCCATCCTCACCACATTCTACTGAGAGTGTGCTGACCAGCTGCATCACTATCTGTTATGGGAAATGTAGTGCAGCAGACCGCAAGACCCAGTGGCATGCACAGGAGTGGGGCTGGGGGGCTCGAGCCCTTGCCCCCTTGAGGTACGATGCTAAAGTGCTCTTGCGGTCTGGTCTAGCCCCCGGTCCGTGATTTCTGCAGAGGACAGGGTTGTGATATATGAAGATTTCGTTCGTGGATGATAAAAATGTCTCCACAATCTGCTATTGAGGAAATATCGTTGTATCATGCAGTGTACATTCTATCAGCTGCAGCATGCAGTTCTGGCGTCACCGAATCAATCTAGCCTACTGTCCAACGCGACATATATTAACATCAGTGTTAACTCAGCAGTAGAGTTATTCTCACAGGACACTACACTTATTAACAATCACAAAAATGTTTTGCATTTTCTTTTAAGCCTTATGGTTAAACAGTTCATTTGTGTGCTGTTCTGATTAGCGCTTTTTCTGAGTACACCCAAAAAAAACCATTAAACAGTGCCTGATTACTGAACTAATTTATGTTTACTGCTAATACTCTCAAAACACATAAGGTTTTTACGTATAGACTCAGTTATGTCTAAAATGAAAGTAGACAACTGAGAGAAAGGATGCATACTTGTATATTAGATTCATGCAGGTCTTAAAGGGACAGTAGGCTACATACAAAAAAAAAAAAAAAGGGAAACACTATGGAAGTCACTGTGGACCAGCAACTGTTTTATTCCTTTAATGTTAATAAAACACCAGACACAAAGAGAAAAATCACTCACTGCTCTTGACTGAAAAACTGAAATACAGTTGTTTTATTTGGAATCAATGTGTATATATAGTGTTTACAGTACATTTATGTTTGTTCATTAACTTTTTTTAATGCTCCTACTACGTACCATATTTTAACCTATCCCTGAAAATAAAATGCTGTTTATTTTATTTGTATATTATGTGTATTTGTCATGTGTATCTTTGTTCTCATTTTTAATAACATAGATTAAATAATTTAATTGCCCACTGTGGCCTTAATAGACATCATGCAACTTTATATTTCCTTACACTGAAAGGCTTTGTCTTTATAATGGGGAAAAACAGTCTGGCTGTAATGCTCACACAGCTTGCAAAATAGAAAAACCAAAATGACAAAGAATCGTGATAAAATTGTGATATTTAATATATATATATATATATATATATATATATATATATATATATATATATATATATATGAAATGATATTTTTGCCACCCCAATGTGCACGGCCCTGCTTCTAGTAATCCTGAAGACCTTGATTAGGGTTGAAGTGAAACTCTGAAGGACAGTAGCCCTGAACAAAGCAACTGAACAACATTCATTAGGAAAATGGTGTGTCAATAATGCAAAATGTAGTAGAATAATCATCTGTTTCTTGTGGTCTTGTCCTGGTGGTCGTCTGAGACAAGGTCTTTACAGGGGATCTGTATCTGGGGCTCTAGATATGTGATAATTTTAATAAAATAAGAGATATCATTATGTATGTTATTTTTATTTATAGCTATCAAGAATATGCAATTCTACATAATAGATATTTACATTTAATGATTTTATAACAATTAAAATGTATAATTTATAAAAAATTAAAAAAAAATAATGACTCATATGTTCATTTAGTAGTGGCATTTAGGAGCTGTTTTCCCTGATCATCCAGTTCAAGTAGTTCACACCCTTTCTTTAGAATCAGTTAATAATTTTAACTTTTTAAATAGTTCGGTATAAGTCCCTCAGTTGTCCTCAGGGTGTAAAAATTGGAAAGGGTTCAAATATGGAAAAGATTCTGCAAAATCTGAGAAAGTTTAGGATCTGGAGGATTTTTCTGAAGAAAGCGGGCATTTAAACTGTTCAGGACAAAGAACTCATTTAATACTATCACAAAAAAAAACCTGAACCACATTATTATCATTTTTTTAAATCAGCTATTATTCTAAATTGAAGACTAAACATATTTTAAATTAAATTACTTCATCGGGCCAGTCCTAAATAATAATAATTAAAAAGCTTACTATATAACTTTATCATTCTGTATTGTGATTAGTAAACTTTTGACAACAACTGTATGCGTGTAACAGTGAGTACAGCAGGCTAATTTCAGTGAAATAGCAATACCCCTAACATCCTTTTCCACGCCCTTTCAATTAATCATGTGGAAACTGTCACCAGTAGTTCAACGGGTTCATATTTTAACATTCCTTCAGATGAATGGTTGGGTCTGGGAACAGAGGATCCTGTAGAAATATAATAATATAAAAAATAAAAACTTATCATATAACTTTATTATTCTGCAATGTGATGTAAAAGTTTGACAACAACTGTATGCATGAAACAGTGAGTACAGCAGGCTAATTTCAGTGAAATAGCAATACCCCTAACATTCTTTGCCACGCACTTCCAACTAATCATGTGAAAACTGTCACCAGCAGTTCAACGGGTTCATATTTTCACATTCCTTCAGAGGAATGGTTGGGTGTGGGAACAGAGAATTCTGTAGAAAAATAATAAAACACACTTTCTCTAAATACATTGCATAGTTTCCATTGTTTAAACAAGTTAGATTGAAGAAACATAACATTGGAACACAAATGTAATGAAAACAGGTGGCTATTCTGTTCACAAGTTCACATATGTACAATATAATAGAGAGGAAAAAAACATATCTGGCCTGCTGTCCTCTGGGAATGGAGGTGAGAAAAGCAACAATATATAGATTTACTGTAATGCTAATCGGTTGGATTATCTGAAAATATTTCTCCTAAACTATGTTAAAATAAACTTACTTAATAATTGACAAAAAAAAAGTACTACCTTGCAGATTTAGTAACTGAATAAAATAATATAGTAATATAATGGTATTCAAAAACTGTGTTCAAATTACCTGATTGATCACTGTTCTTTAAAGAACAGCAGTTTTCCAGAAGAATGGCAGGTAAATCTCTCAGAAATTACAGGACGCTGTCAGCCAGTAGCCCCTCACTGCAAAACACAAGATCTCCTGTCAGCACACATGCAAATTCAAAAACTGCTGCAGGCGGAGGGTTAAGAGTGAGTCGATTCCAAAAATAATTAATTTATGGACGTCAAGAATTGTGAAACTCGTGTGAATCAGCTCTAAATGTGAGGTCTGGAATGTCAGTGCATGATATTATTGTTCATTACCTGTATTACCAAACCAAAACAAACCCCGAGATACAGCACTACGCTAATAGTGTGTTCTCACCATGGTAACTATAAATTAACCATAAAACTCGTTATACAAAAGCAGTTTTTCTACTATAATCTACCTATAGGAATACCACACCTATCGCAGTATTCTTAAATAAGCTCTAGTCAGTAGGTGCATTTGACTTGAGGCAGGGCTACCGATAGCGGTCAACAAGAGCAGCCGCTTCCACTCTGGGGTGGATTGAAAATGGACACGTCAAGCCGGACACTTTCTTCTCCCATTAGTGACACTCGTGTTCTGTTTGCATACTTTATTACAGATTAAGCGAATGCCATCTTTGTCAAATACACAGATGTTTCAGAAAGGTTTTCATGTGCGACAGAAACACTTTTTTAGAACTTAATACAGCATCATCTTTTCAAGAATCAAGTTCAACATTATCATATACTATTAAATACTAAATAAAGTGGGGGTATAAATAATTTTATCACTGTTGTAAGACAAACATGACTCAATACAACAATGTGACCTTTGCTACCTTTCTAAAAACACAGATTTGTGGCCATTATTGGAATCGAAAAGGTTTTAACAAACCCTAAACACACGTGATCGTTGTCATGCGGTGAATCTGGCCAATCGTGAAACAGCTGAGACGTCATCAGCACTCCTACAGTCGCTCTGGAGAAACTGTGGCGACTCAGTCAAGACTTAGGTCTCTGCAAAACAAAAGTGGGCGTTTATCACCTTGTGGGTGTTTTCAAACTGCTGGGTGTTTCTAAATCATGTAATCAAAATGATCCCCCTTACCCAACCCCACCCCTAAACCTAACATCACTATGACGTCAGCAAATCAGGTATCATGGTGTAAAAGCACCCTGATCTGGTAACTCCCATTACTTTCCTGCTGAGACCTATACTTGGGCTCAGTCAGCCAAATGCTCTCGAAAGTTGTGGCCTAATGGTTAGAGAGTCGGACTCACAATCGAAGGGTTGCAGTCTGCACGGCACTGCATGAAGTCTAACGGACCTATTATTATTTGACAGCTTTTCCACTTGCTCTTTTAATCAATAACGCTGTGTATGCTGCCTGGTCTGTTAATTGAAAAAAAAAAAATGTTAGAAGTTTTGCCAAATGAGAACAGGTTTAATGGGGTCATGTGATGCGATTTCTGTTTTGCTTTCTCTTTGGAATGTTACAAGCTCTAGGTGTATAAAGAAGATCTGTAAAGTTGCAAAGACTAAAGTCTCAAATCCAATGAGATTTTCTTTATCAAAGTTTTAAGACTCTTCTGCCACTTCTCCCTAAAAAGGCTCATTCAAACATGCCTCCATAGGTCTAAGTCACTATGTGGAAATATTTGCATAATTCCACCGTAATGTTCACATAAAGAAACAAGACGTGGTTTCAGTAAGCGCTGCTAGTGTTGAAGCAGTCATGTCAGGGATATGCTGTGTGCATCTAGGCGAAAGCTAAAGCACTTTATTTGGACTTCCGAAAGTAGATGCATTTTAAGGAATCTTTAAGATTACTTACAACAGAACTGCAATGCATTTTATTGATGACCGTTTCGTGAACCTAGGAGAGGAGGTTGCTACAATAATCTTGTGCTTTTGAATCCGCTACTGTAAGTATGTGTATTGTTATTAGTTTAAGTATTTGCTATTGACTGTTCAAATGCAGAGTTTTGCACATCACAAACGTGTGTGTGTGTGTGTGTGTGTGTGTGTGTGTGTGTGTGTGTGTGTGTGTGTGTGTGTGTGTGTGTGTGTGAGAAAGGGTCCACCCGCCAGCCCAAAAAACAGAATCCAAAAGACCTGCTCTAAGGTTTTATGCTTATTTGGTCTTTTACATGCAGTTCTGCATTTATTAGGATTTAGTGTAAATTTTAGTCTAGCTCCATGTTCAGTCTGACTCCAATTTTAAGTGATCACTGAATTTAGACATGTTTCTTCTCATTCTTCTACAGCTTTATTTCTTCTTCTAAATCAATGCTGAATCATCATGAGATTAAGGGCTATTCCTGGTCATTTTGATAAGGTTGTTATAATATAAATTATATTACATAAAACAATAGTATAAATGAAAATACTTTTTGCTTTTGGAAGTCCTCTTGAGCAACTTGTTTAGAATGAGTGGTTATCATCTCACTGATCTTTCTGAAGATACACTCTTGATTTGGCCCTGTGGCAACAGCAGTCCTGTCATGTGCATTGTGTGCATTGTGTGCACAGCAGCAGGCCAAACTGGAAACAAATTACAGGTTTTTCTTCTGCAAACATTCCATGTAATGAAAGCACGTACTGAAACCAAGGTTCAAATCATTGCTCAATCTGAAATTTTATGTGTCTACAATATGGAATTAGACACAATATTCTTTTGTTTCTGAGCTGAGATGTCACTGGGTGCATTCTTTTGAGAATCTATTTGAGTGTGACAAAGTTTAGGGGTTGGGCAAACCCACAGCAAATGCAAAGTACACATGTTGTTTTAGATTTGTGGTCTTTTATGTATGTCTGTCTGCTTAAAGATAAAGAGAATCATACAAGTGTGTATCATTTTTTGTAAACTCTAAAATAAAACCAAGCTATAAGCTGTATCAAGGCTGACATTTGAACAGTGCTGTTCAGCCAAATATTGTGAGATACGAGATTTTACTACTATTTAGTGGTTTTCAATACATTTAATTTGACTGATTTGACTGTTTGACTAATACAAATTCTCCCTCAGGAGAAGTTGTGGAAGACCTCTGGATGGGTTTAACCCTCAGACTTGGTTACGAGCCACTCAATAGCATCAAAATTATTAATGTCTAATGTCTACTCTTCTAGTCACTTTTCTTGCCCAATTTCATTTTCACACACAAAAGATTCTAGTGAGTATTTAATTATCTTTTTAATTTATATCAAAATTATAATTGTAATAACATAATCCAAATTCTAATCTGGTGCTCAAAAGAGGGTCTTAAATGGCAACCTGAATTCTGATATTGATAATTTCCTGTCACTATTGTCTATTGGCTTTACAGCTTTAACATTGCATCAATAAAAAAAACATCTATGTGCAAATAATTTCCTCATCTACTGTCAATTCATGTGGTTTCCTATAATTCTTAAGCCCCACTGGATTTCTGCGGTCTCTGGTCTAAGATGAGTGTTCTGAATCATCCTACAAACATATGACTATATGGGGTGCATCTAAGCATTTCTAAAAAGTCCAAAAAAATTGACTTACCCCAGCAACTGGAGAAAAGAGAAGAAAAGCTAAAACCTCTTTCCGGAGCACATTTGGATGGTGAACTGAAAAGACATCACTCGCCTGAGAGTGGGAGATCACGGAGGGATGGTCACTAACTGTAAGCATTCACCCACCAGCCCAAAAAGTGTAATCTAGTGACCTGGAAGAGGGTTTAGTGCATATTCTGTTTTATACTTGCGCTTCTGAAATTATTTGGATTTAGTGTAAATTTAAGTCTAGCTTTGTGATGGGGACCTATAGTCTCTTTTAAGTCTCACGCTGGCCTTTCATGGATCTTACGATTACATATTTGCCAGTCTGATGCTAGTCAGAGGGTGTAGGTAGACTAATAAATGTTTCACCTGCCGCCTACTGCTTGCTTAAGACAAAAGTGTAGTTTATTTAGTCTTTTTCCATACAACTTGCTAACATTACCGATAGAAATTAGAAGGTCTCTGAGGACACACCTACTGCTCCTATGATTCTCGAGCCTTCAGTTTGACCTATCCTGGCCTTAGATTTGCGGTAACAAAAGCCTCCTCAGTTTACTAGTCACAATGATTTCAGAAGAGTTCAGAAAAAAAACTAATATAAAATGTAATTATTAGTCAGGTAAAACTGTATCTTGCCAATTATATAATGAAACAATTAGAGGCCAATTTAGAAAGGATAGTGCAATTGTGAATCACATTAACTGCGTGGCAACCTGGTTCCTATACAGACAGAGTAGCCATATGGGGAACGACCATGTTACTTGAGTTTATTGAACACAATTTATCTTTGGCGGTGTGGTTCCTTATGGGGGTTCTTGCTCCCAAATTAACTGAACATACAAGAGCTTTAACATTAATCCCCGGGAACCATCAGCTTGGAAATACATGAAAATTAAGACACTTGATAATGTCTTTAAAAGCATAAAGCGGTAATCGTGTAGCTGTGGCAAAGGGATGTCTATCCTGTAGCTTGGTTATGAGAATACTTGATGAACATAGTTACTGAGCAGTGGTGCCATGTATATATATCCCGTGTTTAATAGGAGAATGGTAGTAATTGGAGAGATTTGACATGGCCTGACTGAACTAATGCTGCACTCGATTTGTACAGTAACATGTAGGAAGCTAGGAACGCTGTTGCTTTAGGCTAATTGGTTGTATTTTAATACGCTAGTAACATTAACTTTACTTCGCTGCTTCTCATCTTCTTAAAGGGGATGGTGCCCCAGTCTATGCTATTTCAGAAGGTTTTTGCTTTAAAGCTTTTAGGGTATTGGGATTTTGCTTGCTTGTTGGGGCTTATCTAGTGTTCAGTATCATGTTTGTTGCTAGACTTGCTTGTTACTGCAAATGCTGGTACTTCGTTACACTTACAACAGCAAGAAGCTAATGTTTAAGCTGTTGTTTAGGCATCTGGTTGCCTTGAAATATGCTTGCTGCTTATGGCTCATCTAGTATTGGGGATGTTATTGAATAGAAAAGTTTCTCTGACTACTACAACATGCTTGTTGCAAAGCTATCTAGTGATTTTTTAAAGGATTTAACGCATTTAGCTCACGCAGGTTGTAAGATTGAGAACAAGTAACACAATGAGCACAAATGTCAATGATAGAGGACAAACCTGTAAAATAATGAGTTGATTTAAGTTATTATATGCTGTTTTTATAGAGTTTTAAATGGATGTTCACGTATATGGCTCCAGAACGTTATGTTTGCTGACAACTAGGCTGACAAGTGGGTTTTCTGTATATTTTTCAGGTATTGAATTAAAAGGGCTTGCTTCTCTTCTTAGCTGCTTATAAAGAAAAGCACCCATTCACTGTTGCTTTCCTCTGGCAAGGGGCTTGCTACACTTGTTACACTAAGATATCATTATGTACAATAATGTGGTCTTGTTGCGCTCCAACGGAGAAGAGGAAGAGTTGCATTTACGTTTGCCGCCATGTATTCGAATCGCTGTTATTTTCATCTCGGAGTCCAATCATCTTTGTTTGGTCTTCCCAGGGACGCTGTATTTGAAGATCAATGGTTACAATTTATGTTTAACTCGGTTCCCGAAAATTATAATCCACATGTAAAACTATGTGCAGCACATTTTGCTGAGGACAATTTCCTCAATCTCACCAGTTTAATGCCGGATTCACACAAAGATTATTCTTGAAAGATGGAGCAGTCCCCTCTTTGTCTGGAGAAGGCATTGTTTATGGACCACAACCGGTAAGTGTATTTTATTTAAGTTGGTGCGTTTAACAGATTCTGTACACAAAAGGCAACGCTGTTTAGCTTCGTTAACTAGATGTTAGGGCTGTGCAAAAAATCAAATGCGATTTTCATGCACTTCTCTTCAGTAAAAATACTCCTGTGATTATAAGTACATCTCCAACACGGTTGTTTAGACATTGTCTCTGGTTCAGATCAGGATTGCCAGGTTTTCCAAACAAAGCCTGCCCACTTGCTTCTCAAAACTAGCCAAATCGCATTTCCAGGAGGGCAGCGTGCGCTCAGCTGGTGTCAAATCACAACACAGGAACCGCTGGCACAATCAGAACTCGTTATGTATTTCTGAAGGAGGGACTTTATAGAACAAGGAAGACATCAGACCGTTTTTATGACAGTGAAAACAGCGGTATACGGATAGGTGAATTGTGTGAAAAATACTGTTTTTTTTTTTTTTTTTGCATGCGAAACATGAACACGTTATATTGCACACTGTAAACACAATCAAAGCTTCAAAAAAGCACCTAAAATGCGACCTTTAAACAACATAAAGCCTCTAAATCATGATATGTTTGGTCTAGAGTTAATGAATAAAAAAATGTTTGTTTCATCACTGGGATAAAAACATGGAGAGGTTCAAGTTTAATCTGGCTCCACTCGACTTTGATTTGGATTGAATTGATCCATAGTTGCAATACACAATGAGAGGATGTGCTATTTTGCAACTGACTATATTTGCATCATAGTAGCATAAAGATAAATTGTTTTTAATCAATATCAGTTTGGTTAATTTATTATACTGCCATTACACATCAATTTATTAACACATAGTCATTTTTTTCTGTTGAATGATACCTGAAATGTAAACAACTGAGTGGGTTAAAGCGTTTAAAGTATGATTCTCATTGGTTAATCTCCACGTTTGATGGTTAGATATATCTGAATAACTTTGCAACACTGAAAAACTGACTGCTCATTACTTTACTCAATTTGGTTTACACATTTTGTAAATATACATAAACCCCTACTTAATGATCGGTTAGCTACTTTCTTGTGATAATTTTTTGTGGGAAAAATGTTTTTTTAACAACTTAACTGAATTAGACATAAGTAGCTAACAATTTAAGACGGTTTGTAAGTTTTATTAAAATGAATTATTGTCTATTATTGGAGACTTTTGACTTAAGAATAAGATAAAGACATGCATGGGCCTGCTTATTTAAAATCTTAAAATTGAAACCAGTCTTTAAAACTTATCTATTTAAATAAGTAACAACCACATTCCAGAAGTGAATTCATGTCACGCATCTTGAGTTCAAAAGGGACACATATTTTTTTACAAAAGCAAGAATGTTGATTTAAGCTTCAGCTGGCCTAGGGCAGTACTTGTTCGTGCCTTATTAGGCTTGGACATTTTGCCCAGAAGGAGAGTAGAGAGGCAAAGATGTGGCTTTTGATGCACTGGTTCAATGAACTCTATGATCTCTCTTCACAACCACTGCTTACCTGGGAAAATTACACCCTCAGTGAAAGTATCTCAGAAGGTACCGATCTGTAAAATTTCTCTTTACTCTTTTACAAAAACAAGTTAGTGGCTATGTAGTCATTTTCTAAGACATCACATGTGTGCTCCTGATGCCTGTTTGCTCACATTCTTACATTGGATGTATTCTTCATGAAGAAGCCAATCCCATAATGCATTATGATGAGCTCAGTGAAAGAAATTAATCCAAGATGGTTTCAATAGCTGATATATTGACTTTAATAGCTGATAATGTTTAGCCAATGTGTGTGTGCTATGCATTATGTTTGAAAATCATGTCATTAGATTGCTAACATGCACTCACCTAAAGGGTTATTAGGAACACCAGTTCAATTTCTCATTAATGCAATTATCTAATCAACCAATCACATGGCAGTTGCTTCAATGCATTCAGGGGTGTGGTCCTGGTCAAGACAATCTCCTGAACTCCAAACTGAATGTCAGAATGGGAAAGAAAGGTGATTTAAGCAATTTTGAGCGTGGCATGGTTGTTGGTGCCAGACGGGCCGGTCTGAGTATTTCACAATCTCCTCAGTTACTGTGATTTTTACGCACAACCATTTCTAGGGTTTACAAAGAATGGTGTGAAAAGGGAAAAACATCCAGTATCCGGCAGTCCTGTGGGCGAAAATGCCTTGTTGATGCTAGAGGCCTTGATGTCTTGTTGATTTCTAAAGAATGCTTTCAGCACATTATTGAATTAGTGCCACATAGAATTAAGGCAGTTCTGAAGGCCAAAGGGGGTCAAACACAGAATTAGTTTGGTGTTCCTAATAATCCTTTAGGTGAGTGTATTTACAGATGATTCTACTGAAATACATTTTTAAGTTGATTTTCCTGTGCAAGTCAGCTCAGTGTTCCTTTCCTTTAGTTGACAAAACTATCCATTATCTCTTCGTCACAACATTCATATTTCAATATTTTCTGATGATTTTTTATCAATCATATTTCTTACCATTAACCATTCATTTCATGAAATAACTGTTCCAGTACAGTTTGGTATATGCTATGTTTATAATTTGTCCACAATACTTCAGACCGGGGCGTAGCTATCTTTTCAGATGTGAGGGGGACAGAAATCATATATATATAGTTTTTGAGTTTTTAAAGAAGTCTCTTCTGTTCACAAAGCCTGCATTTATTTGATCCAAAGTACAGCAAAAGCAGTAATATTGTGAAATATTTTGACTATTTAAAATAACTGTTTTATATTGGAATATATATTAAAAGGTAATTTATTTCTGTGATCAAAGGTAAATTTTCAGCATAATTACTAAAGTCTTCCGTGTCACATGCTTCAGAAATTAAATCGTTTTAAGACTCTGATTTGCCAATTTGTCAATATTTAAAACAGATAAGTACATTTTTTCAGAATCCTTTGATGAAAGAAATATCCAAAGATCAGCATTTACATGAAATAAAAATCCTTTACAACATGTACAGTATATAGAGTCAATATGATTTTTGAATACTGAATGAATACTTTTTTAGCAAGGATTCTTTAAATTGATCAAAAGTGATAATAAAGGCATCGTTTTACAAAATATTTATATTTCATTTATATTTAAATGCTGTTCTTCTGAACTTTAATCCATTAATCTACTCAGTCGTTTTCAACATTATCACAATATGTGTTAATTTTTTTTTTTTTTTTTTTTTTTTCAGTAGCAAATCAGAATATCAGAATTATTTCTGAAGGATTGTGTGGCTGGAGTAATGATGCTAAAAAAAATCAGCTTTAAAATCTCAATAAATTACATTTTGAAATATATTACAATAGAAAACAGTTATTTGAAATAGCCTTGTAAAAATATTTTCTAATTTTACTGTTTTGCTGTTCTTTGGATTAAATAAATACAGGCTTGGTGAACAGAAGAGACTTGACTAATATTGCTCTAGCCGGTTTCTTTTCTTAAATAAAAAGAGTCTAACCCTCTAATTTTGCAGGTTTGTTTTATTATATTTTACTTTTAATTGTGTCTCTTACTGTGTGTGGTAAACACGGGAAGGGAAATGAAAGATTTCATTAATTAATGAATTTGTCTGATTTATTAATTTGTTCCCCTATTTCAGTTAATTCATGGGTTATTTAGGGATCAAAATTAATGAAACATGGACAATTGCCACAAATTAATAAATCATAGGGACGAATTAACAAGTTGTAGGAATGAATAGACTATCTGTCCTGTGTCTAGCAGCCTTCAAAGCGCAGTTATCTAATGAAAATTCGGTAGCACTTTATTTTACAGTCCTGTTCCCCATGTATATACTATGTACTTATTATAGTAATTACAAATAACTATGTAGTAACTAGGTACTTACCCTGAACCTACTCCTAAACCTAAGCCTACACCATGTAGTTACTTTGTATTACCAGAACTTTCTTAGATAAATACACTAAGTACATGTAAGTACACGTACTGTAAAATAAAGTGCAACCGAAAATTCTTTGTTGCTACATTTCTATTGCTTTTCATGTTGAAGAACTTTTGTGTTGTTTCTATTTTAATGTACTTTTAAAGTTTAAATCACATTAAAAGCTTAATTGGTACACTGTGAATTAATGATGATGCATTTATATACGGTCACTCACAGCACGTGTTCTGCGCATGTCTTCAAAGCTGCGCATGAGGATGGTACTCCTCTGGTACTGCTTGGTGTACCAGAGGACCAACCATCACCTTTAGCTCAAGCTTACTAAGACAGAACTGCTCTCCTGATAGGACTTCCTGCATGTACTATCAAGCCTCTGCAACTGATCCAGAATGCAGCAGGGAGAGTTGTCTTCAATAAGCCTTAAAAAAAGCTTGCGGTACTCCTCTCCTCATCAGATTAAACTGGTACCAGTAGCTGCTCGTATCAAATTCAAGGTACTGATGCTTGCACACAAGACGACCAAAAACCTGGCTACGGGTTCTGTGCTAGACTGACTTGTCGTGGCACTTGTATACTGTTGTTGTTCTCTTGTTGGTCTGATTGCTTCTATTGTTCTCATTTTATTGCACTTTATTGGGTACACTTTTCTAGCACCTGGTTGGACATTAATTATTTGTGGTTCATATTGACTTGAGAGCATCACGCAGTTGCTGCAGATTTGTAGGCTGCACATCCATGATGCAAATCTCCCATGCCAACACATCCCAAAGGTGCTCTATTGGATTGAGATCTGGTGACTGTGGAGGCCACTTGAGTAAAGTGAAGTCATTGTCACATTCAGGAAACCAGCCTGAGATGATTTGAGCTTTGTGAAATTGTGCATTATCCTGCTGGAAGTAGCCATCAGAACATGGGTACACTGTAGTCATAAAGGGATGGACATGGTCAACAACAATACTCAGGTTGGCTGTGGTGTATAAATGATGCTCAATTGGTACCAAGGGGCCCAAAGTGATAAAGAAATTATCCCCCACACCATTACAACACCACCACCAGCCTGAACCATTGAGACAAGGCAGGATGGATCCATCCTTTCATGTTCTTTATGCCAAATTCTGACCATACCATCTGAATGTCACCGCAGAAATCAAGATTCACCAGACCAGGCAACCAATCTCCCTTGTCCAATTTTGCTGAGCCTGTGCAAATTGTAGCTTCCATTTCCTGTTTTTAGCTGACAGGAGTGGCACCCGGTGTGTTCTTCTGTTGCTGTAGCCCATTTTCTTCAGGGTTCAATGTGTTGTGTGTTCAGAGATGGTATTCTGCATACCTTGGTTGTACCGAGTGGTTATTTGAGTTACTGTTGCCTTTCTATCATCTCTAACCAGTCTGTCCATTCTCTTCTGACCTCTGACATAAGCCATTTTTGTCCACACAACTGCCACTCAGAATATTTTCTCTTTTTCAGACCATTCTCTATAAACCCTAGAGATGGTGCAACAACTTTCCACCTAAGGGGCCGTTCACATCACGCCTAAAAATGCGAGAAAAACGCTAGGCGCGCCGCTCTCTTGATTTTTTCCCAAAGTCGCAGACGCAGAAATTTCAGCAATGGATAAATGGATTTGCAGCACTAAAAATCACTTGAAGTAATTAAAAAAAAAATGTCAATCCATATATGATCAGCCGCTCCTTCATCTTGGCTGAGCTTTCAACGTTGTTATAGAAAAGGTGAGGAAGACCTATGACCTTTGGTGCGCTTGCGGCAATCTGAAAAATTGAGATGTTTTTAACTCGTCGCAACCATGACCACGTCGCTTCCATTATGAGCGTGCATACCGCGCACCTCAGTTTTGCAAAAACTGTGGTCGGAAAGCGGCTGCAAAACGAGGAAATGCATCAAACAAGTTTACCTATTCAGAACATCATCCTGTGCAGATACAGCTATGTCCCATTTATAACTGAAGGCTAATTGCATTATGATTTCTGTGATGCGGAGTGAAACACATAATCCAGTAATGACAATGAATTTACAGTAGCTAGCTACTCTGCAGATGTCAAATAAAATATGCGATTTGATGGATTGATGGATAAATAAAAAACAAAGCTGTAAAATGATGACATATATATGTTATATAAATATAAAGGATAATCTGTTTGTTTTCCATGTCTCTCTGTGAATGAGCGGCTTCCACATGTACTATACAAAAGGAAACATTCTGATGTTGTCAGTCAAGTTCTGTGTCCAGTTTTCAGGGAAGTTCATTTATTTTTCAAAGGTGGACAACATTTTGTGTTGGCTATTTTGATAGTGAGTTTTACTCCCATGCTGTGGAAAAGATGGAGGAGTACAGACATTGATAATAAGCATCAAAGAGACTTTGATATACTTCAATATACTTTTGGCCAGCAATGTCCATCAACCCAGCAAAGTTAGTAAAAAAGTGAAATGATTATGAAGGTTGAACACAGGTTGTGTCCTTTTCAACACATTTAAAATAATTGTGTTACAAGAGTTCCTGAGTTTTGGCTTCACGAAGACTTAATTTCATAAGGAAATAATTTAATTTCTTACAATATGTTTCCAGGGTCATTATTAGCAGTAGTTAAAAATAGTGTGTATAAAATAGTAAACTCTGCACCACTAGCAGCATTAAAGGATCCTGATTTGTTCAAATTAACCAGCTGGACTGGACAAAGCAACATTGACTCAACTAATGAACTGCATTTGGAGAGGGATTCACTGTTAGCGCCAGATAAAATAAATTAAATTATATGTGGGTGTGTGTGTGTGTGTGTGTGTGTGTGTGTCTCATCTAAACAGACAATCTTTTTGCCACCATGATTGATTGTGATAAGGAACCACATAGCTATTTTTTATGTCCCTCCCCCAATAGAAATCTGGATTATTGTTTATTTATTTATTTATTATTTATTTATGGTATTGTTTTGAAACAATAGTATACAAGTGCAGTTCCACACATCACAGATGGGAAACCATGCAGGACAATGACGCTAAAGCTTGTCCAATGTTAACTAACCTAACACTTGTGTTCCATCCTGGTATGCTCCTTTCCACTCTGTTTAACAATTCATTTTAAATAATAATTTCATAGCAACATTAAATGTTTGGCATACTTTTGTGTTTTTTGTGAGGTGAGGAGCACTAACAGCATATTAATGTTTTTAAGGAATTTTTTATTATTATTTACAACCTTATTGGCAAACATTTGTACAAAAAAGTACCTGTTCATACTAATTAAGACACATTCTATTCATCAATAATTGTTTTGTTATTGTTTTTAAAATAAAAAAAATAATAATAAGATGGCATAAGGGACATATACTACGGTTCCCGTAAGATGACTTGTTCGGTTCACTTAGGTTTGCCTTGGCTACAAAATAATAACTCGTGGGAACGTAATAATATGTCGTGGCCACGAAATATTAATTTGTGGGAACTTCATATTAACTCGAGGGAACGTCATATTATGTTGTGGCCATGAGATCTTTTGTCAAGGTAACGACATCCTTATGTCGTGGCCTCTAGATTCTATGTTGAGGGAACAAAATCCTTTTTTCGTGGCCACGACTTCTTAAGTTGAGGGAACGACATGTTTTTTTGTGGCCACGAGTTTAATGCCTAAACAAAACTGCATTACCGTAGCAACCCAGGATAACCAGAGATGGAATCATTAATATTTTATTTTGAATTAAGTAATTATTATATTAACTATATGCTTTAGCTACCGAATGTATTACATGCGATCGTCAGCATTCAAATGACGTTTATCATACATAAATATTACATAAAGTGCATAATTAAAAAAAAACACTTTTTTATCCATCCTACAGTCTTTCCCACGCAATATGTGTACATTAATATTATTAGCCTATTATTATTGGTTATATTTTTTATTTCATTAATATTCATTTTTTTGCTTCAATTTCGATCTCTTTACTTAAGATTCTGAATACTTTTGTAAATAATGGCATACTGTAAATGCTCGACATTAATGCATAAATGTTATATGTATAAATAATATAATAATTTCTTAATTCAAAATAAAATATTAATGATTCCATCTCTGATAATTCTGGGTTGCTATGGTCACGCAGGTTTGTTTACGCATTAAACTCATGGCCACAAGAAATACATGTTGTTTCCTCAACATAAGAACGACATAAGGATGTCGTTACCTCGACAAAATGATCTTATGGCCACGACATAATATGATGTTCCCACAAATCAATATCTCGTGGACACGACATATCACGTTCCCACGAGTTATTATGTCGTGTCCACAACAAAACTAAGTGAACTTAACAAGTCACTTTACGCGCACCTTTATATACTATCCAAGAAAAGCTTATCATGGTTTAACATCTACATAATGAAATATTGTCATGGCCAGTGTCTGAACAATCTATCCAGGTTAGGGTTGGGGATGAGTTTAAAACTATACTTATTAGGATATTTGATCATACATAAGATGATCAAAAAAATCATTCCCTTTGAGGGGATCATATTTTAATCATGTGGTGCCTTATTATTCCCTGTCTTTATTTTGCTCTTTCCTTGATTGTAACAGCACTTAAAAGTAAGGCTGAATGTAAAGGCCAACAGACATAAGGATGAAAATTTGACCTTTTTCACCATGAGCATGTAAAGGGCTAAGATTACCTGTCATTTACGTGACACATGCAAAAAACTTGTCCATGCTAAAACCTGTCTACCCTATATGTCTTTGTCAGTTGAAAGGTTGAAACTGAACTGTCATCTTGTCACGTAGATAAAGGAGGCCTTGCAAGGAAATCTTACATAACACATACCTGAGGCTTATAAAAGAACTTGAACTGAAATATTTCACACTTTTACAAAACATTGTTTTAGACAGAACCAATGTTGTTCCGTCTAAAAACAGATGCCAGTATTCTATATACTGTACAGTTTTAGGTTTTTTACATTGTAAAAAAAAAAAAAAAAAAAAAAAAAAACAACCTTTAAGCCAATCCATTTTTAAAATCATATTCAAAGAATAAACTTTTTTAGTTTTAGTTTTATAACGTTGAGCGTGAGGATTATAAAGTCAACTTGTTTATGCCATAAAACAGTGACCCTGTTACTAAATAGACATATTAGATATATTAATTTTATATTAGGTTTTATCACACTCAGAACAACACAAACTTACTGAGTGCAGTGGCTTATCATAAAACCAAGAATAGTTACAGTTTGTTATGGTTGATTCATATGCAAGTAATTCTGATTCAGTGAAAAAAAGAGGTTCACATTCACATTCAAAATCTGTATCTGGAAAACAGTCGGTCTGAACATTCATCTATCAGTCTGGTGGGAGTGATGTGTGTTGTTTTCTTCTTTTCACATCTTGTCTGCAGTTCAAAAACTTGCTTGTTTGTGCCAATAATAATCATAATAGTCAGAATAATCCCCTGCCTTTTGTGACAGAAAGTTCTGATATGTGTTAAATTCACATTCTACAAAAATAAGATTTGCTGACGGCTTTTGTGGCATCTCATGCATGACACGTCATTCCAAAAATTCGGCAAGGTAAAATAAGTTGTTTCATATTGCCCATGTCTCTTGTTCAAAGCAAAACTGAATACTGTGGTCCTTAAAGAGTTCAACCAAAAATTCGGAAAATTATGTCAAGGTAGATTAACTGAGGTTTGTCGTCGCCACAAAATAATAATTTGTGGGAACGTGATAATATGTTGTGGCCACGAGATATTAATTCATGGGAACATCATATTATGTTGTTACCTCATCAAAATGATCTCATGATCGACACAATATGACATTCCCACAAGTTAATATGATGTTCCCACAAATTAATATTTAATGGCCATGACATATTATCACGATCCCACGAGTTATTATATCATGGCCACGACAAAACTAAGTGAATCGACCATGTCCTCTCACGGGCACTGTAGTTCTGAAGTTGTAAAATGTAAGAATTTGAAGTACTGAAAAGAATGATCTTAAAAATCATCATAAAATAGTTTGGATAGTATATATTAAGGGGAGAACCTGCAGGCAAAAACCACTGTCAACAATTTAGGGCTTTTTGGCTTTTCATAAAGTGCTTTTTCAAACTAGTGGAAGGAAAATAGCCAAAAGACACTGTTAAGTGTTTCTTTTATAGCACTTTATCTGTTTGTGTCAAAAGATTCAATTACGATACATATTTTTAAAGGACTTTTCTTTAAAAGTTTTTTCTCCATAAATCTCCACTTCAGTAGTAATTAAACACACCAAACTTTAAATTTTTATTTCGGTCTATATTCTGAAGGTTTTTACAGAGGGATTTGTTCATATATGTTTTCCTTGAATATATACAACATTTTATTCCCCCAAAATTTTTTACAATATATTGTTTTCTGGCTGTATTTTCTGAATTATGGAGTGACAAGAAGAGATACCCAGAATTCCCTATGTAAAAACATTTGACTATTTAATATGTCAAAAATATTTTGCAAGATTTTTAAACTGACTTCTGTGTTCAGATTTCTGTTTATGCAAAATAGTGCTTATTTCATTAAATAATGTATCATTTGCATATTTAAAAATAACATTTTTGAAAACTTGTAATACAAAAAAATATTGGCAATAATCAATGTAATCAATCAACTGGGTGAGTAAGGTGAACTTTTAGAACTTTTTTTACCCTAGTCTCCTGCAGTGTCTCGCCTTTTGTAAGATGTTTTTATTTATTTATTTAGTTGAATTTCTTTCTTTCAAATTTTAAACATCACTGTAATTATATAAAAAGAATAGATCTATCTAATCTAGATATTAGATATAAAATGGCGGAAATTACAGTGTTATGATCCAAAAAAACAACAATAACCAAAACTCATTGTACATAATTTTACATTTTTTGTGCCATGATGACTTTACATGCAGCTTTCATTAAGCATGTCCATGAGATTTGGTTGCTGAAACGTGGCAAATACACATCCACTGGCTTCCTTTCTATTATATTTGCCCTGCACGTCTCTGATCAGGTAAATCCTGTTCAGCTCCATTCTCGTGTACATGTTTTTCACATATCATTGTAAAGATACTTTTGCCTTCTTTTCCGTCCAGGTTTCTACATTTGAGTTTGGTGCAGACCAATATGGAAACTACTTCCAGAAAACCTAAAAAAATAAAATTATAAATTATAAAAATATGTTCAGAGGTAGATAACAGGTATTGAAATTTGGCGTGCAATGCTTTTGGAATCCCCCGAGATCTACGTCATTATGAAAAGCACTTACCTCACTCTTATACACTCTACACTGCTGCTAGGTAACTATTAAATATTTGGTCACAAATACTGTCCTTTTTCTGCACTTGCCTTGCACTTGTATTACAATTGTGTGTGTGCGGGGGGGGGGGGGGGTCTTTCTGCTTTTGAACACAATTTTGAAGGATGTTGGTAACCAAATAGTTTCTGGTCCTCAATGAGTTTTTTTTTTTTTTTTCACTATAGAAGTCAGTGGATAACAATTTTTTTTTGTTGGGGTGGGGAGGGGGGGGGGGGGTTTGTTCAACAAAAGGAAGAAATGTATACAGGTTTGGAGCAACTATATACAATCGTAACACTTTATGTAGGGACCAATTCTCACTTTTAACTGGTTGCTTATTAGCTTGTATATTTGCCTGAAGCATTTTCGGCCCTCCATAAATTAGCTAAAAAAAATAAATAGCTTATAAATAATATTATTTACATTATCATTACTGTTTGGTCTTTACTCCAGTATCCTTGCTGTTATTTCACCTCTTCCCTATTCTCTTCTTTGCTTACTTTGTCATGCCACTGTTGTAATTCCAAACTTATTTCCTTCTTGTATAACCTAAGCTCTTTATTAACACTCGCCCTACGATAGAGAGAAAAAAACTCCTCACCTGAGATGGCTGCTCAGCCAGTGATGGCTCGAAATGACAACTCATGGTACACCAAGAACTAAATACTCGAGTAGCCCCCAGTTAAGTCTGCTTGCTTTTGTTTTCCATGGGAGAATGTGCACTTTGAACATTTAAAACAAAAAGGTAAAAAAAAAATTTTCCTGCTCAGTTAAACGAAATCTTAAAACTGTCGCAATTTAAAGATAAAGTGAAATTGAATCTAAGAATCTAAGGTAAGAGTATGTATGTAAACAGGTAATTTACCACAGTTGTAAAGTGCTGGAAAATAGAAATGTCCTTGGAAGTGCTTGAATTTTACTTTTGAAGGTGTAAGAACCCTGGTGTACTATTCTCTGAGCAACAGGGGGGACAAGGCATAAACATCCTCTAAAATCACTGGGAATCACTAGTGAGAAGTTACTGGCTGCATATGATACTTTAGCTGACTCGCTAAATATCAGGCATTATGCATATTGGACTTCACAAAGCACTGCGCAAACCAAACACAATCTGACTTGAAGCAGTACTTGCCGGTTAGGAAACAACATCAAAGTATAGAGAGAGTGTTTCGAGAGCAGCCGGCTGACTCAGCCACCACAGTTTCTCCACAGCACTGATGACAACACAGCCTCTTTGCATGATTGGCCAGATTAACCACATGTCAACGATCACATGTGATTCAGGGTTTATTCTACATTTACAGTTCCAATAATGGCCACATCTTAGAAAGGTAAAACTTTTTAATGTACTCCCGCTGACATTAAATTAAATTGGGTCACGTTTATCATACAACACCGATAAAAGCGTATATACCCCACTGTATTAGTATTTAAATAGTATGATTATGTTGAACTTTATTATTGAAAATATGGCGGTGTATTAAGCAGTATATAAAATGTGTTTCTGTTGCATATGAAAACATTTTCTGAAATGTCTGTGTATTTGACAAATACTGCATTTTATTTACTTCATCCGTGATAAAGTACCTATGCAAACTCTGTGCGAGTGTCACTAACAGGAGCAGAAAGTGTCCGGCTTGACATGTCTGTTTTCAACTCTGCCTCTGACTACAAGAGGCTGCTCTCGTTGATCGGCGTCCATAGCCATGCTTCAAGTCAAACGCACCCAATGACTTGCAGGCAGAGTTTTTTTTTTTTTTACACAAAATCACCTCATAAACTGATTTTGGACAGGCTTCTGAGGCAAGGTAATGGTATCTAGCATGATCTACAGCTAAATATAGAAAGTTTGGTGATGACTAAGTGGATATTTCGTATTAAACATAGCCTACATTAAAAAAAAAAATAGGGCCTGCTATTTTCTCCCACAGGAGAGAACACTCTTTGCTGCTATAACTGTAGGGGTCTACTGTTCTATCCCTCAGCGTGGGACGAAAAGAAAAGGGCCTGCTGTTTTCTCTCACAGGAGAGAACACCCTTGCGGCTATAACTACAGGTGTTTGCTGTTCTATCCAGCTAAAACAGACACTATTTCAACTGAACAGAGATGACATCAATGAATTCAATGATGAACTGCCTTTAACTATCATTTTGCATTATTGAGACACTGTTTTCCAAATGAATGTTGTTCAGTGCTTTGGCGCAATGTATTTTGTTTAAAGCACTATATAAATAAAGGTGATTGATTGATTCTATCCCTCAGCGAGAGATGGAAAGAAAAGTGCATGCTATTTTTTCCGGCTGGAGCGGACACCCTTGCTGCTATAACTACAGGGGCCTGCTGTTTGTTCCTCCTCAGCAGGGGATGAACACCCTTCACTACTTAAATTAAAGAGGGGCCTGCTATGCTCTCCCTCCTTTTGAGGGGAGACTATCCCTCTGCTAGCTAGTAGGCTGCATTAAGGATATCTCAATAACATTGTCTTTGCTCTTTTGCAGGAATGGAACCAGGTTGGTTTGGGGAGGATCTTCTTCAGGCAGTAATACATCTCATTATGTTTGGGGGGTTGTGGTTTAAGCTCTTGTTCGTTCAATTAATTTGGGAGCAAGAACCCTCATTAGGAACCATACCGCCAAAGATAAGTAACTTGCCAAAGTGGTCCTGTCTGAAATCCAGTGCAGCATTAGTTAAGTCAGGCCACAGAGGCATAGGCTGCGACCAGCTGTTGCGGTCAGCTGTCAAATGGCTCCAATCACTACCATTCTATAATTAGACACGGGACATATGTGGCACTACTGCTCGGCAAGTATGCTCAAATGGCTCACAACCCTCCCTCCCTCCCCAATATAAGCATAAGCATATTACCGTGCACCTTCTGGTTGTCTTCTCTCTGTTTCACAATAGGCGTTCCACTGCCACATCTACATGATGAGTGAGTGAGTGAAGTGATATTCAGCCAAGTATGGTGACCCATACTCAGAATTTGTGCTCTGCATTTAACCCATCCGAAATGCACACACACAGAGCAGTGAACACAAACACACTCACTGTGAGCACACACCCGGAGCAGTGGGCAGCCATTTTATGCTGCGGCGCCCGGGGAGCAGTTGGGGGTTCGATGCCTTGCTCAAGGGCACCTAAGTCGTGGTATTGAAGGTGGAGAGAGAACTGTACATGCACTCCCCCCACCCACAATTCCGTCCGGCCCGAGACTAGAACCCACAACCCTTCGATTGGGAGTCCAACCCTCTAACCATTAGGCCACGACTTCCCCACTGATTACCACTGTTTGCATTTAAAGACATTATTAAGTGTCTTAATTGTCATGTATTTCCAAGTTGATGGTTCCTGGGTTTAAGCTCTTTTATGTTCAATAAAATATCAATGTTCAATATTGCAATATTTCGCAATAGTAGCAATGAGAATAAAATAAACTTTGCTTAATATATTAATGTGGGAGCATCACCTCAAGCTCATAAAGTGAGGAAACAGAGGAAAATGACTGTAGTTACAGTATGTGTTTTTAAATGATAATTAATTAATTAATTAATTTTTAAAGCACTGCTTACACTTGCTTAGAATAATTAGACTATATTTAAATTCCTTATATTTCATTTGAGTGCTCAGTTGAAACTTCTATCCTACTTTCAAGACCAAGTGTATTTTTTTTTTATTTTTTTTTGATGAACACAATAGCTTGATCTCTGGTTGATAATGTATTTAATCAACACATCATATCGCCCTAATTTCTCATGCTCATATGCTCACAATACTCAGCGTGAGCACTTATTTAAGCAGACCAGAAATTATGAATGTCTAATAAGCAGTCCAGCAGGGGAAGCATAAACCCTGCGGAAATACTTTGAATGACTGATATTACATTTTTATATACGTATCAAGTTCATAGAGTGATAAATGCATGCTTCTGACGCAGCTGAAATCAATGGCACACTCACACAGCTAATGAAGACAACCGTGACATTGCCACTGAATACAATGAACCACAGTTGAAACGGATACATGAGAATGCTTGTTTAATTTATAGGGGTCATATGATACTTTTTTAAAGAACATTATTTTGAGTATTTTGTGTAACAGAATATGCTGACATGCTTAAATGTTCAAAAAACATTATTTTTCAAAAACTGTACATTATAGGTCCTCTATGACCCACCTCTTTCAAACGCATTGAGTGCCAGTGTTGCCAGATTCTGATTCCGAGCTGACGGCTGGGCTTTTCCAGGCAGCTGAGAGGCTGGACGTTTGGTTCCTGGGTGCTGCTCGTGCTGATTGCCAGCACTCCCTCCTGGTTCCTTTCTCCTTTTCTTTCTCCTTTTCCCAGAGGTGGACCAGGAAGTGACCAGTTAGTTAATGAAAGGCACCTTTAACTGCCCGAAATGGGTCTGGTGTTTCCTCCACCTTCACTGCCCTCGATGGCAAAGCCACAAAGGGGTATCCTGGGATTCCCCCAGTGGAGGGTTCTGTTACAATGCAACTGTGTTCTCAAAAAACCTCAGCATGGCGTGGTGGTCCCAAGCTTTGCTCCAAGGCCTGTAAGTTCTCATCCACGCTTGTTGCCAAGGCTTACAGAGCTGCGGATCAGGCCACTTCTGCCCTGCACGCCATGGCAACCCTTCAGTTCTACCAAGCCAAAGTGCTCAAAGAGCTGCACGGGCTGTGCTCACCCAAGGGTTTTGCATGAGGCGTGCACTACTACCAACCTCACTCTCCAGGTGACAAAGGTTACTGCACGCTCCTTGGGTCAGGTGATGTCAACTTTGGTGGTCCAAGAGCACCACCTATGGCTAAACCTGGCAGACACAAGGGAGTCTGATTGAGCTCAGCTCCTCAACTGCCCGGTCTCCCAGGCTGGTCCCTTCAGCGACGGGGGGGAGAATTTTGCCCAGCAGTTCTCTGCCACCCAGAAGCAGTCTGAGGCCATCAAGCATATCCTGCTTCCACCACAGCCACCTTGGCCTGCTCGCTGTTAAGCGTGCCCCCCTGTGGTCTTCTCCACTCTCGCTCAGCCAAAGCAGCAGCATTCACCCCAGCCGCGGAGAGTAGGTGGCCGCAGAAGGGCAGCACAGCCTGTCTCTGCCCCTAAACCTGCCAAGCATCAGGCCAAGCTGTGTTCCTGAGATGGCCGACACGGAGTTGGGAATGTCAGCTTGTCAGGGGATGGTAGCAGGACACCATTCAGTCACCATGTTCGTGCAGCATAAGAATGAGTCAATTCAAGGGCAAGAGAGCGGGTTCCACTGAAACGGTTTCAGAGACTCCTGGGGCATATGGCATCCGCAGCGGCAGTCATATCGCTCGGGTTGCTCCATATGAAGCTTCATGACCAAGTCCTGAGATGGGCATTGCAACAGGGCTCGCTAGCAGAAGGCAAAGGCTGTCCAAGCAGAGGTTATCTCACCATATAGTGGATGATATTGCCCTGGCTTATCAGGCTCAAGACCTGTCATGCCTCATAGGGGTGAGAGCTCACTCAACAAGGAGTGTAGCCTCCTCATGTGTTGTGATCCACAGTAAGTCTCTTTGTAGTATTTGTTTTTCCCTTGGCAAACACCTTGCCAGCTCTGTCATTGAAACTTCCACAATGCATGCTGGGTAGCCTCCTAGCATACATAGAGCTGGAATATGCTACCCAGTGCATCCTGTGTCAGGTATAGGCCCTATCTCGTGCTGGCCTCATGACAGGGTGCTATCACTCACACGTGTCACTAGAATACAGCCATGTGGCGTTTTGTAAGGGATCCCCATTTATTAGACTCTTTCTGTGTAACGTAGAACGTGACTGACTGAAGGGGAACATCTAGGTTACGTAAGTAACCCTCATTCCTTGAAGAAGGGAATGGAGATGGTATGTCCCCTTGCCACACCACTGTTCCACGTAACGGCCGGATCACTGGGCTCAGCTCTTCAGCGAAGACTTATATGAGAGTTGCTGGTGCTGCTTTTTATATACCCACACAGTATGGCGGAGCTTTGTGTTGCAAATCCTGCAGACCAAGGTACTCTGTGTACCATTGGCTCATTTTGTTAGTCTCAGGCGAGACCCCATTCGTCAGTCTTTTTCTGATGTAACGTCTTCATTCCCTCCTTCAGGGAATGAGGGTTACATGCATAACCTAGATGTTTTGTGTTTTAAAGAAACTGATATACAAAAACGTGTCTTTAAGGGTTGGATGAAATGTTGACAGCACCCATTCAAACACTGATTTTAAAAGAAATGTAAAAACTTATTAAATGGATATTTACAGTTGCATTTTTGTTGTTTAATTGTATTACAGAATAATAATAATAATATTTTTTAATTCCTTTTTGATAGTAATTTATTGTAATTGGTAATATTGGTAAATATAAAGGTGGCAAGGCATTAAGACAACAAATAACCCAATCCCAATGTTTAGGTAATGTTTAACCGAGCAACACCGTTAACCTGACCCAATGAAATTCTAACCAAGCACTTTTTAGAGTGTACAGATAAGGCAGTACTATGGACATAATTTACAGATAATTTTTAAATACAATCAGCATGATATACAGATAGGTGTACTATGAACATACTATACAGATGGATTATGTAATAAGTGTATGTATACTGTAAGCAGAAACTATGAACATAATTTACGCTATCAGAAATGTTCTTCTAGAATGATCATTTTTTATCAAGCTTGTATATTTAAGTTCAATAATTTCACTAATGGCAATGCAAATTACCCATTAATTGTCATTTAAGTGAAAGTACTACAGGCTTTATAAAAATTATATTACAAGAATTTCAGATGGCACTTAGAGGCTCTTCACATCCAGATTATATAAATGTATATACATATATACATTAAGTCATTTGTGGATTAATGCATATAGGAGACGCGGACCGTTAAAAACGATTCAGTTCGATTTGGTGAACTGGTTCAAAAAGATCCGGTTAAATCAAATGATTCGTTCACAAACCGGATAGGAGGATATAAGGCCGTTTTTAATCAGCTGAACAAATACTTTTTTCAATTTTCAATCTGGTTTCCGACCACATCACAGCACAGAGACAGCACTCATTAAGATAATAAATGATATTCGCTTAAATTGTGACTCTGGCAAAATATCGGTGCTGGTATTGCTAGATCTCAGCTGCGTTTGACACTGTCGACCATAACATACTACAAGAGAGACTGGAAAACTGGGTCGGGCTTTCTGGGATGGTACTTAAATGGTTCAGGTCATACTTAGAAGGGAGAGGCTATTATGTGAGTCTAGGAGAGCATAAGTCTAAGTGGACGTCCATGACATGCGGAGTCCCACAAGGGTCAATTCTTGCACCTCTCTTGTTTAGCCTGTATATGCTTCCACTAAGTCAAATAATGAGAAAGAACCAAGTTGCCTATCACAGCTATGCTGATGATACCCAGATTTACCTAGCTTTATCTCCAAATGACTACAGCCCCATTGACTCCCTCTGCCAATGCATTGATGAAATTAATAGTTGGATGTGCCAGAACTTCCTTCAGTTAAACAAGGAAAAACTGAAGTCATTGCATTTGGAAACAAAGATGAAGTGTTCAAGGTGAATGCATACCTTGACTCTAGGGGTCAAACAACTAAAAATCAAGTCAGGAATCTTGGTGTGATTCTGGAGACAGACCTTAGTTTCAATAGTCATGTCAAAGCAGTAACTAAATCAGCATACTATCATTTAAAAAACATTGCAAGAATTAGATGTTTTGTTTCCAGTCAAGACTTGGAGAAACTTGTTCATGCCTTTAATCACCAGCAGGGTGGTCTATTGTAATGGGCTCCTCACCGGCCTTCCCAAAAAGACCATTGGACAGCTGCAGCTCATCCAGAACGCTGCTGCCAGGATTCTGACTAGAACCAGAAAATCTGAGCATATCACACCAGTCCGCAGGTCCTTACACTGGCTTCCAGTTACATTTAGGATTGATTTTAAAGTACTTTTACTCATATATAAGTCACTAAATGACCTAGGACCAAAATATATTGCAGATATGTTCACTGATTATAAGCCTAACAGAGCACTCAGATCACTAGGATCAAGTCAGTTAGAAATACCAAGGGTTCACACAAAACAAGGGGGAGTCTGCCTTTAGTTTTTATGCCGCCCGCAGTTGGAATCAGCTTCCAGAAGAGATCAGATGTGCTAAAACACTAGTCACATTTAAATCTAGACTCAAAACGCATCTTTTTAGCTGTGCATTTACCAAATGAGCACTGTCAAATGTCCGAACTGATTGCACTATATTATCAATTTTTTATTTTATTTTATTTTATTTTTATGTAAAATCATTTTCTAAGTGTTTTTAAATGTCTTAATCATTTTAAAAGTTTTAAAATTGCTTGTTTTATTTTTTTTTATTTTTCTTCATGATTATTTTACTTTCTTTTATGTAAAGCACTTTGAATTGCCATTGTGTACAAAAAGTGCTATATAAATAAACTTGCCTTGCCATGACAAACTGCTTTGTTTTCAACTCTCTCACAACAGACACGGAAGAGAAGACAATGCTGAATAAAGTCGTAGTTTTTGCCATTTTTGGACCAAAATTAATTTTTGATGCTTTAAAACATTCTAACTAACCCTCTGATGTCACATGGACTACTTTGATGATGTTTTTCTTACCTTTCTGGACATGGACAGTATACCACACACAGCTTCAACGGAGGGACTGAGAGCTCTCGGACTAAATCTAAAATATCTCAAACTGTGTTCCGAGATAAACAGAGGTCTCACGGGTTTGGAACGACATGAGGGTCAGTTATTGGTGAGTTATTAATGACATAATTATGATTTTTGGGTGAACTATCCTTTTAACATATTTATCCCTGAGAACTTCCTTGTGCATCTGGTTATCAAACATCAATATATGCTTCAAAGTCTTCCTAAAAATATTATAATAAGTACCTACTCACATTCATTGTTTTGTTATAGATGTGTTACATGCTTTTCAATTGACTAAACATTCTAAACTGGTTTAACATTCTGTTTCCTTTTGTTTCTGAAAATAATCTCTCAATTTAAAGATTTAACAGTTTAACCACATGAGAAAACATTTGTTACCTAGCATTTGATCATCTTTCTTTGTGGTTTGCATTGAATTTACTTGGATTTTGACAAACGTATAATGTGTCATGATTAATTCAATCATTTATTTGTTTACTTTGAATTGAATCAGGTAGTAACCGGCTGGATATCCCCTCCTTGTCCTGAACTTTTCTTTCAACTTTGCTTCCTGCTAAGAGTGTTTGTACAGACAGTGATCTCTAAAGGGTTTGTATTATTATTATTATTATTATTAAATCATATTTAAGTTATGATCATAGTTAATTATAATTATTTAAAACAGAATTATAAAACTGGACATTCATGTTTTAATAGTGTTCAAATATGATAAGTCTAAACTCCTATAAAAATAAAAACTTGGAGATGGATAGCATATAGGCTGTAGGGCGAAAGTGGACAGTAATGGGCTTCAAATGAATCTTATTTGCATAAAGATCTTGTACAAAAAGTATCTTTAAAAAATCTAAAACTATATTTGCACTTTTTACACATTGAAAGGTTCAAATCCTGCAAAAGCATACCTATCAACTGTCATTCCACAAGTTAACCTCTCACTTAAACCCAGGTTGCTACATGCAAAAAAAAAATTTATTTGAGGCATTTTCACCTTAAAGCTGCAGTCGGTAACTTTTGACGCTCTAGCGGTTAATAGCAGTCTTCTTGCAGAAGAACATCATAGCCGGAACTACTTCTCTCTGTTTATGTCTATGAAGAATCACAAAGGTACTGGGTTACTCCGCCACGGTACCCCCGAAGCAATCTAAAATAGTCCGAATATAAACACTTATTATAGATGTACACTAGTGATTCAGGACAAGCTAAAAACACGGTTTGGAAAATGGATTCATGGTGTACTCACTTATATACATTTTTCTACATTTTGAACACAAACAAAGTTACGGACTGCAGCTCTGATTGGTTGTTTCTTAACAGGAGCGATGTATTTCTGCAAATGGCAATAGTACGACTGGGAGGAGCCAGAGGAGCTTGATTTTTTCACAGATTATCCGTCTCATATTCTACTGTCAGGACATAATGACAGGTTTAACAAATACGTAAAAATATATATTTTTACAAAAGTTACCTACTGCAGCTTTAACCCATGTTCATTAGTAAACAGAATATATATAAATACACACACACACACTACCAGATGTCGAAGTCGGTTGCCGCGGGTTCCCTGCAAAATCGGTGCGCTATTTCCTCCAGCGGATGGGCCTGGAGTCTAAACAGCTGAAGAAAGCCACCAGGGATATATCTGCAGCAGCTGAGTCCAGCTCAAGATGACTGTGGCTGAAGAGAGCCCACAGTTGGAATCCTTCTGCAGGTGAAGACTAGCCAGTCTTCACTGCGCCACACAGACGAGGTGTTCAGGTTAAGGGGCGAAACACCTGAGACCCTGAGATCCCTGCTGATGATGCGCAAGGGTTCCAACAACGTAGATGCTCCAAGGAATAACATCTCAGAAGATCTAAATCACCATAGTTAGTTAGTATGGTTGCAGCTTGTGGCAAAGCATCTCTGATGTTTACAATACACACACACTACCAGTCAAAAGTTTTTGAACAGTAAGAATTTCTTAAACATAATTATCTTCTGCTCACCAAGCCTGCATTTATTTGATAAAAAAAACATAACAGCAGAAATATTGTATACTTACAATATTGTATACATACATCTTGTGGTTCTTGGGAAAAAGCCCACTGTGAGTAAAGTTAAAATCCTGTGACAGGTGGTCAGCAGGTTTGCACGTTTAAGTGGTCAATATTTATAATCCGATAAAAATGTATGTGGCACACCTCATTTACAGAAGAACATTTAACATATGCTTGAGTCAGAATGTAACAAATATAACATCTGACTGATAGTTCTACGTATTTTGAATTTTATTGACCACCATAGGCCTAATTTATAAGTGTGCTATAATGCCTTTACCTTTGTAAATCGGGAAAGACAGCTGGAAGATGGAACAGTCGGTCATCAGGGGGACTATATAGGGCAAAATGATAAAAATGCTATAGTCCCCTGCTCGTCCCATGTCCCATGGATTCCAAGATGTAACGTATATGTACTTTTGAAACACTAACCTTTGTGATATGGTTCTGCTGCCTCCAGGACTCCCGAGCAATTCCTGTTATCTGATATTCCAACGATCTCCTGAATCTCCTGTATTCCCATCAAGCTCGCTGGAAAGTTTCCTCTCCTGTAAAAGAAAGGGACAGGCATTAGTGAACCGTGATTGTGTGGCATTGACCTCTTTTCTATGGACTTACTCAACTGCCTTGAGCCCCTCACTGAGTGATCTGCAACGTATCCACACCTGAAATTACTTACTACTAATCATGCACTTGAAAAAACTGTTGAATTCACTTACCTCTGCCTCCCATGACTAACCTGACAGAAGGCTTGACGCAATGGACACGAAGCATAGATTTAGAAGTTTGATGAAACCTTGCAAGTGGACCCTTACTTTCCGGATGTTAAGCGCTTGAAAAACAGTGGGTGATGTTCAGCTGATCGACCACCTGTGCAAACACACAAAACAAAGTTTGTCCCCTGGTCTGTTTGAATTAACTTGGGGAGTCCAAATATTTAGAAAAACTTAACAAGTGCCTTTACAACTGCAGGTGCTGTAATGTTTCACATAGGTATAGCTTCAGGAAAGCATGTTGAAGCACACATAATGGTCAATAAGAACTGGTTACCAGATTTAGGACGGGGTGACGGACCCACACAATCGACTATAACGTGATCAAATGTTGAATCAACAGCTGGAAAAGGGTATAAAGGGTATGGTGGAATGGGTGGGTTTGACTTTACAGAGATTTGAAAAAGTGTCTAACCCTGGGCAAAAAAAATGGCGCAAGATACAACTGTAGATGTCTAGATAAAGGCTTGTCATGTGCCAGACTTAGTATTTCGTTTCGAAAATGGGTTGGAACAACAACCTGTGTGACATCACTCAAATCGTCCTGTGTGGCAGTGTAAGATGGTGTCCACTTACGTAGCAGGAAATTATTTTTAAGAAAATAGCCTGAAGCCATATCTGCAAGCTCATCCTCAGGAAACAACTAATTCAAATAAAGAGGAGAGAGATGGATCAGGCTTCTGCTCTAAAATCAAATGTTTCCGAGACACCCGCGGGTCACCAAAGCTCTCCAATTGCTCCTTTGGCTCTTGCACAGTATTTAGCGACCTGTGCACGCTACCTTCACATGACACCATGGTATCAGAGGTTGTAGGAGGAAGACACGTCATGGGGCAAATCTTGGATGATAACTTGGACTCCATTTCAGGATCTATCATAAAACTACCCTCTAAACTATCATGCTCTAAAACAATAGCCTTAGCCATAGAACGCGTGACAGCACATACAGGAAACACTGTGCTATATTTAGTCCGCAATTCATCAGGGCCTTCAGAGACATAGAGCACAGTAGTAACTTCAAGATTTACAGCCAAATCATTTCCCAAAAGAAAATCCACTCCTTTAATAGGAAAATTAAACTTAATTCCAAAACCCTGCACCAACTCACCGCAGCTTGAGGAGGTTTTATCTGAAAGAGGCAACACACTTTGAAGAATAATAGATCTAGGAGCAGCAGTATCATGCAAAATTGTTACTGGGACCTTTATGCAGCTGTCAAGCAATGAGACTTCACATTTCGTAATTAAATGAGAATAAATTTCCAAGTCCATATGTTCAGATTGAGGGGCCTGTGGTAATGTTTATGTTTTGACTAGCGCGACTGCCTTAGGTTTATTTTCATTCAACAGAAAACAGCTGTTTATTGGTTGCCATTGATGGCCACGCAACAGTAAGTGCACACAGGCCTCACCTTAGTTGTACTGTCTTTAGGACTGACATGCTCACTAAAGTGAGGGTGCGTAACAGGACCACGCTGCAGCTTTTTAAAGCTCTCTTTGAGGATCAGAGCGTATTCATCAGCTAATATAGCAGCAGCAGACATATTAGTGACTTTTTGTTCATTTAAGTATGTTGCAATTTTGTCTGGTAGAGAATTTAATCTCCATGAGAATAAAATCACAAAGCTGCTCAAAGATCTTAACCTCTTGTGCAGAACACCAACGATCAAACAGTTTAATTTTCTTGTGACCAAATTCAGCATAACTTTGGCCCTCGGCTTTCTTATAACATCGAAACTTCTGCCTACAAGCCTCAGGAACCAACTCATAAGACCTTAGAACTGCAGACTTCACCTGGTCATAATCTAAACTTGCCTCAGGTAAAAGAGAAGCATATGCCTACCCATAAATACACACTGCAGAAGGAGAGGCCAAACCTCTGTAGGCCATTTTAAGGTGGTTGCAACTCCCTCAAACAGCACAAAATACCTGTCAACATCTCTGTCAGAAGAAGGCGGGATTAAACAAATGCATTTATTTACATCAAAATCGATGTCCATAGCCAGGGGCGTTGCACAAGATCCTGAGCAGTCCAATCCATGTGAAGGGACTAAAGTAACCACAGAAGCCAAAATATGCAATAAATGAACTGTTATTTGGCAAATGCACTGTGAAGTGAAGTGGTGATTCAAAATAGTGCATAGCATAAACACGAAGCAAACCAATGCAACCCTCTACCTGTACCTGCCTTACAAAACTTCAATTGTCTGACTATAACCCTAGTCTTTTCATGCAGGTTCTGTGGTGGGTTTTTATGCACTGAAAACCAGTAGGTTTGTGAGGCCAAATAGACGACCGCCCTATATCCTACGGACGTGCTCCCGGGATAACTGCTTTCGCAGCTAACACTAACCACTCCCCCGCAACACTAATCAACAAAAAAAAAAAAAAAAAAGGCCAAAAGGACAACACCCCTTTAGCCTAACAGGGGAGAAAAGGCCGATATGAAAAAAATAAATAAAATAAAAAACACTTCACTCACTTGTATTTCCCACGAAAATGCTATGTAAAGAGTATCAGAAGAAATAATAAGAAAAATACTCCAAAACACAACAAATATGTCCATCAACACGCACACGCTTCCGCTTACAATGCGCAGCACGGAATTCCCAACAACTGGAAAACCCCTTGGCAATCACGTCATTAGCCTTTTTTCATACTTCCAGGTTTTGTGTTTCCGGCGTTTGTCAAGCAGGGTAAAGTTACTTCCGGGAACAATGGCCGAGTCAAGGAGTAAATGTTGCTGTAGCATCCTTCAATGCGCTAATTCTAAACAAAAACAACCATATTTGAGTTTTCACGGGTTTCCTTTAAATGAAGACCACAAAAAGAAATGGATCGTCGCTATTAGACGAGAGGAAGGGTCTACGTTCGTAGTTCGGAGAGATAGCACATATGTCTGTAGTTAGTATTTTACCGCTGTCGATTACGTTCCAGGAAGTTCGTGGCTGAAAGTTGGTTGCATTCCCAGTCGTTTTTCATGGAATTAATTTCCATGTACCCCCTCAAAGGCTGTCAGCTTTTGAAAGAACTGCCTTGCGACTTGGAGTGGACATTCGTGTTCAGGAGCAGCCAGTGGTAGAAGCTGCACCTAATGAATCCATTCAAGTTGATGAACGTGATTACATGCTTTTAATTGAAAGCCGTAAACAACAGCAAAGGCAAGAAATATAGATAAAGTCTGCAACCGAAGTCTGAAAATCTGTAATGTTGCAGATGCCAGCGCCAACTAGCTGTCAACTTACCTTGATAATTGTGAATAACTTCTCAGTAAAGAATGTATTGCCCTTGCTCAGCCTTGCTTCTTTAGTTGTTGAATGTCATCCAACTATTCTTTCAACATTCTCGAATCAGAGTCGCGGCAGCATTCAGAGAAGCAGTGAAATAACACGCCATGTTGTAGAGGAAATAAGGTTACCCTGCATTAAGTAGTTTCCGGTTGCATGTGAAAAAGGCTAATAGGGCTTGGGCGTCGTGACGACATTACTTCGTTGAATGCTTCCTTTACTGCCACTCGGACTACTGCGCAGTGTTTAGACATACTCCCTCTCATCCATGTGTCTTAATTGATGAATTAAAAATCTATTTTAACCATTTTCAACCGTTGCTGTATTGTGGGGTATAATAGCGCAACACATAAGAGCCATGGGGAAAATAAATGAGAATGGATTAACTTTACACCGCTTTCCTGCTTGGAGGGGCGACTACGGAGACCATAACATCTGATTATTAATTTATATAGCTTAAGTCAACATTGAAAATAAGGGAAATTTCTCGAGTTACTCATCCAAAATACGGGAAATTTCAACATTCATCTTTTTGTTGCTATCCCTCTGCTGACAGAAAAAAATCGTACTATAAAACTGCTGCATTAACTAACGTTAAGAAATTTGTGAAGCTAGGTCTAACGTGACTTTAGTTACAGATTGGCGTGAAATCGTGCTCTCAAAACAACCACGCTATCTTAAAAAGCCCAACATCACGCTAAGGTTGCTTCAAGTAATCAAAACGATGTTTTTGAAAACATCTGTTACGCTGGAAGGACAAGGAGTAGCAACAGGACAACAACACAGAGACTTGACAGGTCTGATGGAGGGGCTAACGGGATATTTTACAGGAAAATACTAAAACGGGAAGACAGCGGGAAAACAGCTCAAATTCGTGAGAACACCGGAAAAACGGGAGGGTGGACAGCTACTAACTACACTTTTGAAACACATTGTTAAAAGTCCATGTGTGAATGGTTGTTAGCACTAACGGTTACTAAACTAGCAGCTAGGTAACGTTAGAGCACAGCTTACCGGATTACTGGATACTGTTTTGCCGCTGTTCCTTTTCTATGATTTGCAGCTCCTGAACCCATCCATTTGTGAACTGTACATGAGACTTAACTTGTAGCTTCAGAACTATTCTGAAGTGTAGGCGCTCACAAAACAAACAAGGTAGCCGAAGATATCTGTAATGCAAACGTGCGGCAAAAAGTCTCCGTCGGTACTCCACTATTTGTTGGGAATTTCATATGGATCCAAACCGTTAATAGAGCCGATTTTGTCCACATACCGGTCCCTGGCATCCCCATTTAGCGTATCCCTATAAATCCCACAACCTTTTCGCGATTTTGACATCTTTTTTTCTTTCTACCAACTCTGCTCTTCTCGTTCAACTGGCTGTATGTTTACATTCGCGAAGCTGGCAACATGGCCGCCACGTCCCAGAATGCAACTTGGCGCCCAAGCCCTATTGCAGTTCCTCTTCTTTTCTGGAGTTTTTCTTGGCGGTTGGCACACAACAAAAAGGTGCATTACTGCCAACAACTGGTATGGAGTGTGGATCTGAATGTCTACTACTTATTTTATTCTAAACAAAATAAAACTAAACCGAATCAACAAAATCAACAAAAAAGAAGTTAAGACTCAAATTTTCTCAATCATATTGATTATTCTAAGATAATAAAAAACGATTCCATAGCTCTTATCTCTTGAGTTTTTTTCTAAGAATTTAAATCAAAATGTATTCTTTCCATTCTAAGGTTTCGGATAATTTCCCACCTTTTTCCCTCATATTTCTTACAGTGCACCATTATGTGTTCTATTGTCTCTTGTTGCCCACAGTATTCACATCTTCTGGTGTTATGTTATTATGGTTTAGGGCTGTCAACGAATATTCTAAATTCGAATATGTATTCGAATGGTTTAAAAAAATGAATTTCGAAGGTAAAAATAAATAATAATAAATATGCGAATAAGAAAAAAATTGGAAAAAAAGGCCCGCGGTAGTAGAGGCGTGGTTGTCTGCTTTGCGAGTGGGCGCGCTAGCGCGCCTGAGGGTTCAGGGACAGGTCACAGCCTCACAGGAGACTCGCATTGTCTGGCACAGCATCACTGCTGAAAGTTGACGCGTCTTCATGGAAGATGCCAGCAGGTGCAGAGCCCAACTCGACCACAGCTAAAATTGTTGAGCCGCGAGATAAAGTTGTATGCAAGCTATTTAAGATACGGTTAGCATACCATTCGACCACTAGCAACATGAGGTCACAATCACATCTCAGAAATGTGCACCCAAATGAGCATGGCATAATGTGTGGAACTCCAGCTAAACAGTCACGTCTTGACACTTAACGTTACTTTGTATCGCACGCCGCAAGCTCTTTGTCTGCAACACGACAAGAGGCCATAACAGATAAAATAATTTTGTTCACTTGTAAGGATATGAGACCAATCAGTATCGCGGATGGGACAGGCTTCGGGGAGTTCTGCCAAGCAATGGATCAGAGGTTTGATTATTTATCGTTTCACGTCAAGGAAAAGTTCCATGTTAACCACACCACAGCTCGCTCGGAGCATTCAATGTCAGTTCTATATGCTGTAAAATTTCAATTAATATTAATAATATTTGTTTCAATCACTGAATGAAGCCTGCCTTTGGGACAACAGTCGCGACCTTAAATTGATTGCACAAAAATTTGTTTGTTCATTTAAACCATTATGCACAGAGAACGTGAGGGTGAGAGAGCGTGAGGTCTGCAGTCTTGGTCATTAGTTGATTTCCTTGTTTTTGTGTAGGTAATACGTTGTCATATATGTTTAAACCTAAATAGACTATCTATACAAGTAGTTATGTCTCTTTGTATTATTTTGTCCTGTTTTTGACGTAATTCGCGTCACTGACAACATGTGCAGCCAGATGTTCGAATAGTTTGAATATTGTGTATTTTTTAGAGGGAATATTTGAACGTCATTTTTGAGCAATTTTGACAGCCTTATTATGGTTCCTCTCATTCAAAAAAAGTTTTAAAAGATTGGCGCAAATAGGGAGCAAAGGAAAGGCTCTGTGCTGGCAGAGAGAGAATGAGAGGGTCCGCCTCCTTTCACTTTATAGCCTAGTTTCCCCAGCTCAACCAATCAGAAACTAGAGAAGGCAAAAATAATTTAAAAATAATGAGCACTATACTTCTTTATTTGAGGACTCTGGGCCGGGGTGTACGCGAGAAGCGTGTAACACAGACCATACACGTGTTGCCTCAGTGTTTAGGGAGGCGTTCGAAATCTCTCACTGATGCGGAGCAATGAGGTACAGGGTTCAGAATACTCATGAATACTAGTGGTCACGATACAGAAACACACGTCACCGATCTTTTATGTTCAAAAGTCATTGCAACAAAACAAAAAGGCTTTAGGTGCAACCTGAAAAAAATTAAATAATGCATGCTGTAGACAAGAATGCATACCTAGTAAATTACATTAAGTGTAATTAATTACTTAGACAATGCACGACAAAGAATTCTGCACAGACAAATATTTATGACGACAGCTACCATTTTTGTAGTTGTCATTGTTTTGTCTGATAGCTTTTTTGCCTTCTTTGCACTTGGGTAACACCCATAATTGTTTCTTGCATTGGGACAAATCATTTGCATGGGTTATGTTCACAGTATTCACACCAATTTTGAAATACTCTTACTTCAGTGTGAATAACCAAGACTTCGTATTTTCATATAAATACAGAGATGTAATGTAAGTGTCACGTGAGAATATTTAGTCATGTGATAATGTGAAATTTGATAAGATTAGAAGTAATGTTCAATGTGAAAATTACTTTAGTATTTAACTTAAATGCATAACTGTTCATATTAAAGTATACATTTAGTTTTCTTTATCCCTGTGCCAGGGACAAAATGAGAAAATGGTTACTAACACCCTTTATGTATAGAAATCTTGTATAACAAAAGAAGCTCATTCATGGTCTTATTTTCAAAGTCTCCACCGTGACTGCCTCTGCTAAAGTGAGTCAAGCTTCTGTCAAAATAATGATGCCACGTCCCGTCACTTGTAGCTCCAAACCCAAAAACATTGACCTATGTGAGAGATAGACAAACCAGTTAATTAGTGCTTGAAATGCAATGTCACTAATGAAATGTCATGTCATTAATAACAAAGAGCAAACAAGTCATGACAGTCCACGGTAGTCTATTATGCAAATCCATTGATGTCCACACCTACTGTAAGACGTGCACTGTTCGTTCATTGGCTGTCTGTTGCTTAAAGCACATAAAGGCTGCATCTGACTATTTATAATAATGCATTCCAAATACAACAGCTTTCAAAAGTTTTGAGTCTGTAAACAATAATTGATTTTCTTTTCTTTTTTTATTTTCAATCAGCATATTAGAATGATTTGTGAAGCATCATGAGAAACCAAACACTGAAGTAATGATGATGGAAATACTGCTTATAAATTTTAACGATCATCTTTGGCTGTATACAGTACATTGTCAGGACTTCAAAATTGAAAGTAACTTACCTTATGACAAGCTCATGAAGATCTATGAGAGGCCCATAATGAGTTCCCAGCAGGTTCCCAGAGTTTCCCACCACAGCACAGGTTCTGCAGCGATCTGGACTGGCGTCTGTGTAGTGCTCTTCATCAGGAAAGAGAGAAAACAATGTGTCCACCACGTCGGTGAAATCACTTCTAAATGAACTTAATTTCTTTCCATATTTATCATATACTTTGAGCAAAGTAAACAAATATTATTAAAACATTTCAGAAGCAGAAATTCACACAACATTTTAAAAAGATCTAAGAAAATGTCATGAATATCAACAAAAAAAAAGGTATGTGCTGCCACCAACTGTTTAAATATCACAAATTCCCCTTCTGCAAAAACATTGCAGTTATTCTTCACTGGAATCTTTTATATATTTCTTTCTTCACATCTTTTCATTATGAGTTTTGAGATATTTCATGAAGAACGTTCTCTTAAAGTTGTTTTATATACTTCGTATATAAAACGTGGGGAAGTCGTGGCCAGACAGTTAGCGACTCGGACTCGCAATTGAAAGGTTGTGAGTTTGAGTCTTGGGCCGGCAGGAATTGTAGGTGGGGGGAGTGCATGTACAGTTCTCTCTCCACCTTCAATACCACGACTTATGTCCCCTTGAGCAAGGCATCAAACTCCCAACTGCTCCCCGGGCGCCGCAGCATAAATGGCTGCCCACTGCTCCGGGTGTGTGTTCACAGTGTGTGTGTGTGTTCACTGCTATTGTGTCCTTGCACTTCGGATGGGTTAAATGCAGAGCATGAATTCTGAGTATGTGGAGTATGGGTCACCATACCTGAATGTCACGTCACTAGTATGAAATGAGTGGCCACCTAAGCACTGATAATTTGTCAGGAATGACAAAAAAAAAAAGGTTTCCTGCATGAATCACTTAGCTAAATGACTCTCTATTGTAGATTACTGGAGTGAATTCTCTGTGCGTGTGTGTGTGTGTGTGTGTGTGTGTGTGTGTGTGTGTGTGTGTGTGTGTGTGTGTGTGTGTGTGAAAATGTATTTTCCAGCGCATGTGGCAAACTTTGGATACTTCAGATAAGTAAAGAAGGTTGTACTAGAAATACAAAAAGTTACATTTTGTGGGTGAACAGTAAACAGGTGTGTGTGTGAGATCATGAAGACATGTATTTGGCTTATTCAGTTATGCTATACCCATCTATGCAATACAGTGGAATACTGCACTTTTTTTGTATATAAATGTAGCATACCACCCCATTAGTCAAATATTATACATGTATGCATTTTTTTCTAAATACATTGTTATAGTAAAAATTTTCTTATTAATAATCCACCTCAGCTTATGCTTAAAGCTATAGGAAGCCCTTTTACGTTATAATGTTACAATTAGGTCTAACAACTTAACCCAAACAAACATTTAAATACTATTTATTATTAAAAAGGATGATAAACACTCAACTGAATTCTTTTAAGTATGCAAACATGTAAGTTGCACAATTATCTTTAAGTTACAACCATAGTTAATTATAATTATTTTAAACAGAATTATAAAAATGGACATTAACGTTTTAATAGCCTTCAAATATGAGAAGAGTCTAAATAACTTTCTATTAAAAAAAAAAATTTTAATCCTGTGACAGGTGGTCAGCTTACACATTTAAGTAGTCAATATTTATAATCAGTAAAAAATGTGTGTGGCACACCTCATTTACAGAAGAACATTTCACATATGCTGGAGTCAGAATGTAATGAAAATAACATCTGACTGATAGTTCTACGCATTTTGAATTTTATTGACCACCATAGGCCTAATTTTAGTAAGTGTGCTATATAATGTCTTTAACTTTGTAATCAGGAAAGACAGCTGGAGGATGGAACACCAAGTCTTTTAGGGGACTATATAGGGCAAAATTAACAGTTTGCTTGCGGTCTCATATAGCCTATTCCGTTATTTTAGTATGTTCACAGAGGTTGGATTAGCTACTAACCCAAGTTAAAGACAGCATTTGGTGTCATTTGTTTTATGTTTTTGCACTTGGCCAAAATGTTTCGACATTTTAGGTTCACTATAAAGGCAGGCACACCAGTTATGCAAATCCAGACTTTTCTTCTTGACCATTTTCTATTCTTGAATCATTAAATTTATAGAATAAAGCAGAGCAAACACGTGTTGCCTCAGTGTTTAGGGAGGCGTTCGAAATCTCTCACTGATGCGGTGCAATGAGGTACAGGGTTCAGAATACACATGAATACTAGTGGTCACGATACAGAAACACACGTCACCGATCTTTTATGTTCAAAAGTCATTGCAACAAAACAAAAAAGCTTTAAGTGCAACCTGAAAAAGAAAATTAAATAAACAATGTATTGCAGTAGACAAGGATGCATACATCGTAAGTTACTGTGTAATTTATTACTTCGACAAATGCAAGGCAAAGAATTCTGCACAGACAAATATTTATGACGACAGCGACCCTTTGTGTAGCTGTCATGGTTTTGTCTGAGAGCTTTTTTGCCTTCTTTGCACTTGCGTAAGACCCATAATTGTTTCTTGCATTTGCATGGGTTATGTTCACAGTATTCACACCAATTTTGAAATACTCTTACTTCAGTGTGAATAACCAAGACTTCGCATTTTCATATAAATACAGAGATGTAATGTAAGTGTCACGTGAGAATATTTAGTCATGTGATAATGTGAAATTTGATAAGATTGCAGTTGATGTTCAATGTGAAAATGACTTTAGTATTTAACTTAAATGCACAACTGTACACAATACTATTAAAGTATACATTTAGTTTTCTTTGTGAAAGCATTGTTTGCATACCATTCATTTTTGTACATTTGCCTCAGTTTAATCGGTTTAATTTAATCTTTATTGTTCCACATTCCCCATTAGGACAATATGCTATTAGAAATAATAATGTCTTATTTTTCTTGGTTATATACCAGGTGAATAAATACATAAATATTCACAAATAATTCTGCTTTGAAAATGTAGGCTTTTCAAAAGGGTTTCATTAAAAGCCTGTTCCAGGGACACAATGAGAAAATGGTTATTACCACCCTTTATGTATAGAAATCTTGTTCAACAAAAGAAGCTCATTCATGGTCTTATTTTCAAAGTCTCCACCGTGACTGCCTCTGCTAAAGTGAGTCAAGCTTCTGTCAAAATAATGATGCCACGTCCCGTCACTTTTAGCTCCAAACCCAAAAACATTGACCTATGTGAGAGATAGACAAACCAGTTCATTAGTGCTTGAAATGCAATGTCATGTCATAAATAACAAAGAGCAAACAAGTCAAGACAGTCCACGGTAGTCTATTATGCAAATCCATTGACGTCACACCTACTGTAAGACGTGCACTATTCGTTCATTGGCTGTCTGTTGCTTAAAGCACATAAAGGCTGCATCTGACTATTTATAATAATGCATTCCAAATACAACAGCTTTCAAAGGTTTGCATATTAGAATGATTTGTGAAGGACCATAAACACTTGAGTAATGATGGTGAAAATACTGCTTAGAAAAGGAAAAAACTTTTACCTGATCACAGATGTGCAGAGCGAATATCAGTGTAATGAATCCACTTGATGGGTATTTGCCATGTTTCTGCAGCCAGCTCTCATAGACATATTTAATGAATTCAGGATGGATGATCATCACCTTACAGACAATCAAAACAATTATTGACTTAATCATGTACATTTCTTCCTGGAAAACCAAGTAGATCAGAAATTCCAGTGTTATACATTGATTGATAGATAAATGATTCTCACCTTGTCTCTGTTAGCGTTTACTGTAGGTCTCACTCTAAAATAGGTGCTAAAGAAACACAAAGAGTCATTAAGATGATTGCTGTAAAATGTTTGAAGGCCTGTTTCCCTTAAATCTGTGAGTGAATATTGTGGAAACAATCTCACCGTGTGATGTGTTTAGTGGTGAAGGCACTGATGAGCCAGCGCATGTCTTTGATCTTAAAGGGCAGAAGAATAAGGTGGGTTGAGTTGTCTAGATCCACAGCGCTTTCAGGGTAGAGAATCCGGTGAGTGGTCTTAGAGCCCACATCCTTCTCATAACCTTCTGTTGGACCCTTGTTTATCCTGAGCATGAAAATACATTTTTAACAATCATCTTTGGCTGTATACATTGTCAGGACTTCAAAATTGAGAGTAACTTACCTTATGACAAGGTCATGAAGATCTATGAGAGGCCCATAATGAGTTCCCAGCAAGTTCCCAGAGTTTCCCACCACAGCACAGGTTCTGCAGCGATCTGGACCGGCGTCCGAGTAGTGCTCTTCATCAGGAAAGAGAGAAAACAATGTGTCCACCACGTCGGTGAAGTTAACCTTAGTGATCTCGGTTTGCAGACCCTATACAAATGTTAAAACACCTGATCAGGTTGAGACTTCAGAAGAGGATTCAGGAAAACATTTTAAAATTAAATGATAAAAATATAAAAAGGCAATCTTAGTTTAGCAACTAAAGTATTCCACAAAATCTGAAATATTAGAGAATTACAGAAATACAATTTGTTTCCTGCCAAGCTTAAAATCTTTGTTTAAGGTAAAATAATCACTTTTAAATGAACTTTCCAGATTTATCATATCCTTTAAGCAAAGTAAACAAATGTTATTGAAACATTTCATAAGCAGAAATTCACACAAAAATGTAAAAATGATCTAAGAAAATGTCATTTAGCACAAGGAGAAGGTTTATAAAAAAAAAAAAAAAAAAAAAGAAGTTGGTCTGTGCTGCCACCAACTGTTTGAATATCACAAATTCCCCTTCTGCAAAAACATTGCAGTTATTATTCACTGGAATCTTTTATATATTTCTGTGTGTATATTTCCCACACACACAGGTGCTTCAATAAATTGGAATGTCGTGAAAAAAAAAAATCACTTCAGTAATTCAACTCAAATTGTGAAACTCGTGTATTAAATTAATACAGTGGACACAGACTGAAGTAGTTTTAGTCTTTGACATTTTCATTTTGATTATTTAGGCTCATGTTTAACAAAACCCCACCAAATCCTAATCTCAACAAATTAGAATACTTCATAAGACCAATAATAAAAAATAAAACATTTCTAGTGAATTGTTGGCCTTCTGGAAAGTATGTTCATTTACTGTACATGTAGTCAGTACTTGGTAGGGGCTCCTTTTGCTTTAATTCTCAATTCGGCACTGCCTAGGTGGTATTGAAGCCCAGGTTTCTTTGACAGTGGCCTTTCAGCTAATCTAAATTTTTTTGGTCTCGTTTCTCATTTCTCGACAATAACCCGTAGATCACTATGGGATTCAGGTCTGGTGAGTTTGCTGGCTAGTCAAGCACACCAACCTTTTTAGTTGGTCATTAACCAACTTTTGGTGCTTTTGGCTGTGTTGGCAGTTGCCAAATCCTGCTGGAAAATGAAATCAGCATCTTCAAAAAGCTTGTCAGCAGAAGGAAGTATGAAGAGCTCCAAAACTTATTAGTAAACGGGTGCAGTGACTGGTTCTCAAAAAACACAAATGGACCAACGCCAGCAGATTACATTGCACCCCAAATCATCACAGACTGTGGAAACTTAGCACTGGACTTCAAGAATTTTGGGCTATGAGCTTCTCCACCCTTCCTCCAGAATCTATGGCATTGTTTTCTAAATGAAATAACAAAACTTGCACTAAACAAAAAACATTTACATTTATTCATTTAGCTGACGCTTTTATCCAAAGCGACTTACAATTGCTATATATGTCAGAGGTCGCACGCCTCTGGAGCAACTAGAGGTTAAGTGTCTTGCTCAGGGACACATTGGTGTCTCACAGTGGATTCGAACCCGGGTCTCTCACACCACAGACGTGTGTCTTATCCACTGCGCTAACACCACCCTAACCGAGGAAAACCTTTCCTTCCACTCTACTTTCTATTAACATGCTTTTATACAGCACACTCTGAACAGCTTTGGCAATATATATATAATTTTTTTTTTTTTTTTTTACACACACATACTCACACACACACTCATTGGGGGCTGAAACCCCCTAAAATAAAAATCCAAGAATTGACCCTGTGCAGAACAAAACATGTGATGATGTACATGCATCGCTATATCTGCTATTTTTGACCAAACTAGGCTACTGCGACCAATGAATAAGCAGCACACTTGATGTGTTGACATGTCCACTTTTTATAAACAACGAGTTAAGCTCTTTGAGCTGGACTGAAAGCGCCCCTATGGTGTATTCAAGGCAGGTGACCTTTCCAAGATAATGCGTTTGGATGCAAGTTTATGATTCTCTCTCTGATGGGAGGTTTCGGTGACTGAGGGTTCCCACGTGAAGAGGGTGACCGTTGGGTTTTTTCTATCCATTTTTACTTTTACTTTGTTTTTCATTTTCTAAAACAACAAATTTTGACTTTAAAGAAGAATATAGTTTTATGTGAGATACTGGTTTAGGGTTTAGATTTGTTTGGGATCAGGATGGCGTGACTGTAGAGAATGAATTGACGGCTGTTGGAGAGGAGATAGAAATATTATCATACCCATCGACTTCTTGTATGAACAAAGCTGTGGTGGGTTTTAAGGAAGAGGCTCAAGTAAACCGCCTGATAACTAATGGAATTGTGGTAAGTGGAGAATTTATTGTTGTTTCACCACTTGCTGCACTAACAACTAAAGTTACTGTATCTAACGTGAATCCATTTATTTCGAATGAGGAAATTGTAGGAGGAATTTTATGTTATGGAAAGTTTGCTAGCGCAATAAAAATGCTACCCCTCGGCTATAAAAACAAAGCATTAAAACATGTAATGTCTCACAGAAGACAGGTGTTCATGTTTTTGGAAGAACCAAATTTAGAGGTGTCTTTTAGAGTGTTATGTGAAGGAAAGGCATATTTATGCTAACACTGGAAGCATGAAATAATAATAAACTTTATTTTGTATAGCTCTTTTAAAAGTAAATTCTCAGAGCACTTTACATAAGTAAAATTAAGATAGATAAAATAGGGATGATAAACTCAGTATAAATAAAGCATCACAAACAATTTTACAAACCAAAACAATTTAAAAATAAGTATCCAAAACATATAGTAAACTCATAAAATACATATTTTAACCAACCCCAGAAAATCCCCTTTCACCCAAATGCTTCCTTAAAATAATACGTTTTGACTAAGGATTTAAACATTTTCAAGGATGGTGCATTTCTAATATCGGCAGGCAGATAATTCCATAACTTTTGGACAACTAAAGAGAACACCCTATCACCCATTTTTTTTTTTTTTTGATGCGTTACAGGTTTCACTCTGCGTAACTGGTAGGGGGAACCAATAAGCAACACTTCTGTATTATCACTATTTAGACATAGAAAATAGCAGACATCCAATTTTTTATATCTGTGATACAGTCAGAAAGATGTGCAGCAGCCACATTAACATCAGAATTTATTTGAGTGAATGTATATCTGGGTGTCATCAGCATAAAAATGAAAATCAAGTCCAAGAGACCTCAAAAGTTGGCCAAGAGGAAAAATATAAAGGCTAAAAAGTAAAGGACCTAAAATTGAACCGAGGTACACCATATTTTACCACTTCAACCTCAGATCTGCAGCCACCCAGCACAATGAATTGTTTGCGATCTGAGAGATAAGACTTAAACCAGCTCAGAGCAGAGTCAGATACACCAGACAGACTTTAAGCAAGAAAGTAAGGTACAATGATCAATAGTGTCAAAAGCCGCACTGAGAATTTCAATTATTGGACACGTGGAGAACAAGAAATATAGGTATAAGACAATATACATAGTTGAAAGTGTAAGACCGGATCGTTTTTATATGAAAGAGATATGGAACAATAGAATAAATGGATGCATGTGTTTCACCAAACGTTTTTTCTGACCATCACAAGATTATTCTAAATAAAACATTGAGAACTAATTATTAGTGGCATTTTTATGTTAAATTACTACATAATGCTTTTTTTCCTGAAATTTTAAAGTGTTTGGGGGTAACTGGAAGATGAAGAAACTTAATTGTGAATCTTTGTCAATGGTGGGATGTTATAAGACGAATACAAGATTGTCAGAATTATGTTTTTCAACATCAACCATGGTTAAAACCATAGTAAATATTATGCAAAAGGAAATTGAGTTGCTGGAGAAAAAAAATCTTGTAGCTGATAATTGAGATGTACATGGTGATATATTAGAGAAAAAGAACTGAACAATTTTTTTTTTTTTTACACTAAAGCAGGCAAAAGGAGCATTGATAAGATGACTAATGGGTCCTTGCTTGCGTGCTTAGCCCCATTTGCATTCTCGCAGCATACAGAAAAGATCAAATATAACTTGTATGACTAGTCTGCTGTCATTAGGCTTAGCCTAGATCATCCACATAATCAGGACTGTTTAATCGAATGTAATCGTTAAGTGAAAACACACATTGGTTCCCAATTTCCATTAGGCCAAAGAATTTCAAATGTATACATTTAAATATTAAAAACTATAGTTATAATTACATTTGTAGTGTGTGTGATATGAGAGAGAGAGAGAGAGAGAGAGAGAGAGAGAGAGAGAGAGAGAGAGAGAGAGAGAAAAAATGTGTACTTACCTAACTTTTTCCTCTCTCTTAAATTGGGCTGTGTGTGATCAAACTAACCCGTCTGCCCCACCCTTGATCCGGACTGAATTTACGTACCGTCCACCATCTGTAGACGTCGGAACGCAACACACCGTTTCTTCTGTTCAGTAGAAATGGAACCGTGGGGTTGAACCGTGTGAAGAACCAATCAGTATCGTTCAGATCCATGACACATTTATCACAAGCGCACAGACCTCCGCTGGTGGAATCAACAGAAGTTTTGAGGGAAGTATAGATCATCGCGTTTTGGAACAGCATAAAAAGAAAGATGATGAAGACAAATGTGAAGAGTGCTCTGATGTACGAGGACCTGGGTTTAGTGAAAGGAACCATATTTTCAACTGGTTGAAGAGGGCTTTAAATCCTACAAAGTAAATGAATACACGAGAGAGAGAGAGAGAAAGAAAAACAGTGGCATTTAGATTGATGTTAATATTCCTATTACTACTAACATCATGAGTCTGCCTGGTCTAAAACAAATGTCAAGGCAAGAGCAAGTCACCTATTACAAATTGTCTGGAACATAAAGAAACACCAGTGGTGAAAGTGTTTGTTGAATATTAAATCCATAAGGACTGCCGTTTTTCCTGTTGTATTACCCTTTAACATTATTAGGTTTTTTTTATCTGCTTCAAAAAAAAAAACAAAAAAAAAAACACCTTGCAAAACAAAATTGCGAGAGATTTGATCAAAGTCAAGAACTACATTTCTGTGAGCGATTGACCCTTCAGTAGCTAATACATTAAAACATCATATATATTTACAACTAATAGAGTACAATGAGGTAACATTATTTGACGTTGTTGAGTGCATTAACAAACTAAAAATGAGCAATACATGTTCCAGTATTAATCTATGCTGAAAAAAAGGTGTTTCTCATAATTTGTTTACCCATGACAAGTGCTATAATTTTTCCTAGACTAGACACGTGACACTTCAGCTATATTAAAAATCCTTTATATTTACAACTGATAAAACACTCTACAATAAGGGTACATTGGTTTACATTGGTTATTGCATTACACTTAAATTAGTTTTTTTAGTAAATTAGTAATCTTTGTTAATGTTAATAAAAAATAAATAAATAGACCAGGTTAACTCTGTTCCATTAAACAATAACCATCAACTATGCTTTAGAAGTATCTTTTTAAACTAAACTTAAAGTAATTAACATTTACATGAGTCAAAATAAACCTACCTGATTGTTTGGAAATTTAATTATGGAACAATACTGGTAACTTTCAAGAATGTGTCAATCTGACGTGTAAAAAGGAGGTGGTGTTTCTTAAGTACACACCTCTTGGTCACTCACTCAATTCTTTGGCAGATAAATTGCTTAACATGCATAGTCATGTTATGACAATGGGGTCCCCCAAGCTACATACAAGATTTTAGCTATCTGCGTATTAAAAACCGTGATAGGCTATTATTTTAATTTAATTTTCCCAATTACATTTTCAAACATTAGGCACAGCATCATGTTAGGAAGCAGGTTGTGATGAACCTAAAACCTCTTTATATTTTAATAGTCTACCTGTAACTTGTTTACTTAGGACTTTTTTAAATTAGCTTAGCAAAAACGGTCAGTCCTTATCCATCCAGGGTTCATTAAAGCAACTCTTTTCACTATGAGAAAAAACAAAAAACAAAAAAAAAACACACACACACACACTTTACACAACATTCTCCTTTATCTGACAATTACGCCAATATAGTTTTAACGAGATTTGATGATAAATGAGCATGCTGTGTTTTCATTTAAAAACTGAAACTATGTGAATGATTAATTCCTCAACGAAACACTGTAGTATTTATAATACACTATAGTATTTTAATTACTTATAATTAAATGGTCTATTATTTAGCCAAAATAAAACGAAATATTAAATTTCAAAACGCATTTCGGCAAAACTTCCAGTCTACATAAATCAAAACTTGCTTTGCATGTTGAGCATTTAGAGAAGGCTATTATTTACATAAGCATTCAGAACGTTAAGAGATTGAAAAAAAGAGAATAAAAATGAATATAAAACATAACCAATAATTTACTAATAATAATAATGATAAGAATAATAATAATAATAATAATGAAATATTAGGGGGAAATGTTAAATGGACACACCGTACAAGACTGTAGGATGGATAAAAATGTTTTCTTGTAGGCCTATTTTATATTTTGCACTTTATGTAACATTTATTCATAATAAGCTTCATTTGAATGCAGACAACCACACAAGTCCAGTAGCCAAGGAATAATTAAATATTTTGTATAATAAATTCACTGAAAATAAAATATTAAATTTTATAATGAAAGTGCTGTAATTCTCGATTAAGAGGGGTCCGATTTATTTTTGAACCCATTTTACTTCTACGGTTATGTTTTGTTATTTTTAGACTAATTTGAAATACACTTTGGAAAGAAGCTCCAGTCTCCTCATTCATTGGGTCCTGACCGACACACCAGGAGTGTATACTGCTGATAGTTAAAACCAAAGCAGTCGCTTTCTTCTCCAACAACTGGTCCTTCGATGTGGATGCAGTGTTCATCCCAGGTACCATGGAATCTGATGAGGAGATTGTTGGAACATCCAGAACAAAATGCCAAACACATCCACCAGTACGACTCCAAGACTTCGAAGTGCAGTATGTAGGTGGCAGAGCTGTAACCGAACATACGATCTCACCCCCCGGGAGGTACCAGCCCATTTGACACCTGTCCAGTCAGCCTCTGCTCTTCACACAGGGCCTCGATTGAGATCACCAAACTTCAGTTCTGCAGAGCACAGGGAAAACCTACCTCAGTCATTCATGTCAGCCCAGCATCCCAGATACCCTAAGCCCGAGTACTATAATGAACTACAAGTCATTCGCAGAGAGAATGCACAGCTGCTGCAGACACACCAAGCCTTTCATGATGACATGGAGTTGAAAGCAGTTAGTTCGGAGTTTAAAGAACTAGTTAAAGTTGCTCAAGCCTTGAGAGCAGAGCTCAGTCCAACTAAAAGCCACGATAGTCCTCCAGTGCGGTCAGATCCCAGATTGCCATCCCATCCTTCCTAACACGTAGATCAGACAGAGCAGGCCACACCAGCTGATGATAAAGAATGGACTGAGCTTCCACCCTGGCCTGAGCCCAAGTTAGAACTGAGAAGGGGTATCGAGACTTTAAAGTTATCAAAACCCAGCACAGCTACCTACCAACGATAGGTACAGAGGTACTCCAAGGCCTCCAAGTCTCAATCTTTCCAAGCATATCTGCTCCCTCAGTATTATAATCCAGATGTGCTACCTCTGCCACCAACCCCTGAAGACCTCAGAGAGTTGTTATCCTCAACTGCACAGTCTTTATATCGGAAACCTTCACAGGCTCAAAACCCAGTTTCTTCTCCCTGATATGGAGCCATGCCAGCTCAGCCGAGTCATCTAACACTTGCAGTTAAAGCAGAATCCAGTATACCACATTTTACCCACACCTCAGGGTCAGAGTATGTCTATAGAGGGCCTACCCCTACTATCCCCAAGTTCAGCCGGCCAGATCCAAGCGAGTTAGCCAGACTTCGAATTGCTTTAGAGAATTTGCTTCCTCCAGATGGGACTGAACTCTTTAAGTAACAAATACTGGTGGATCATTTAAAGTTGGATGAAGGTAAGCTGATTGCAGATGCCTATCTGAACTCACCTACCCCATTTACTGACACCATGGTGGCCCTCCATGAGAAGTTTGGTCAGCCCCACCAACTAGCATTGAGAAAAACTGCCAGTGTTCTGGAAACCCCTGACGTAAGGCGTGGGGATACTGTTGCATTTCAGAAGTTTGCTCTTCAGGTAGAGTTGTGGTGGGTTTGTTGAATGACTTTAGGACCTCAAGGTGACATTGAATTGAATCGTGGGTCACATGTTGCATGCCTGGGGAGTAAACTTCCTTCTGAGCAACGAGCGGAGTTCTGCCGTCACGTTTCAGCAACCTGGAACTGTACCTACTCTGCATGACCTCAAACTGGCTCCGCTATGAAGCTTGGTGCCATGAATTTGATGTTGAGATTACCTCACGAGGAGTTCAAGACCGTCAGACTTTCCAACCTGTACAGAGTAAAAGGACTGTAGCCGTTCTTCATGGATTTGGAGAGGCTCACAATTTAACTTCCCTGTCACCTCAGAAGGGTAATACTCAAAGGACCAAGTCAAGTGAAATTAAATTGTTCTGCCTATTCTGTGATAGCACAGAGCATTATTTGAGTCAACACTTGCTAATTTTACCACTGATCAGGCCAAAGACTGGATTCAAGATAATAATCGTTGTTGGCGCTGTGCCAGGACTCCCCACGCTGCTCAGTGTGACCTGAAGAAGCCCTGCAACCTCTACACAATGTAAACGTCAGATCTTCCGAAGAGGATATAGTTAGTATTGAGAAAACCTGCCTTACCAATTCCTCTCCAGACAGATTTTACCTGGACAAACCAGTGGTTGGTAACCGTGTCATGCTTAAGGTAGTACCCATCCATGTTCATTATGAAGAGCGCACTGTAGATACATTTGCACTTCTGGATGACAGCTCTGAGAGGGCCATCTTGCTCCCAACTGCTGCCAAACCCCTCGGTATAAAGGGTACACCTGAAGATCTCTCCTTGCATACTGTTCGACAAGACATTGAAGTTCTTCATGGGTCATCTCCTTTCAAGTATCCTCAACCCACAAGCATAAAAATGTTTACAAAATTGAACATGCCTTCACTGCTGATCGCCTCAATTTGTCATGACAGTCTTATCCTGTGGATCAGCTGCAGAAGTAGTATCACCACTTACATGGACGTCCCATCCTGCAAATTAAAGAGGTTCAGCCTCCACTTCTGATTGGGTCAGATCAGCCCCATCTCATTACCCCAATTGAACCTGTCAGATAAGGCTCTCCAGGTGGACCTGCTGCTGTCCTCACACTCCTGGGATAGACCCTCCAGGGCCCTGCATCATTCTGAGGCCTGAGTCCTCCCAACAATGCCCGCTGACATTGGTCCTTCCACCTCAAGATGAGCTCTTTAAGAATGTCCAAAGACTCTGGCAGATAGAAGCTGTTCCACACAGAGATGAGAAATAGATGACTCGATACAAACAAGATCAGGAGGCTTTAAAGTTACTCAAAACTAAGACCATCCACACAGAAGTCAAAGACATTCTTCGACTTGCAACACCCTTGTTATGGCAGAAAGATATGCCCAAGTTGCATGCCTCTAAGGAGTCAGTCACGTTTGTTGAAGGATACAATGAAAGCAGATATCTACAGAGCAGAGATGGAGAAGCTCAAGCAGTCCAGGAAGTAAATAAAGAAACAACAGACTCTGAGGAATGTTGGTATGTACCTCACCACATTGTCAGTCATAATGGGAAATCTCATGTTTTCAACTGTTCCCACCAATATCATGGGCAGAGTCTCAACCAGTATCTGCTGCCTGGCCCTACACTGGGTGCATCATTGTTAAGTGTGCTCCTCAGATTTAGGGAGCATCCAGTCGCAGTAAGTGGTGACATCAAGGTGATGTTCCATCAGGTCCGCCTCATTCCTGAAGATCGTCCCCTACTATGTTTCCTGTGGCGTGATCTGAAAGTGGAGGAACCACCTAAAGTTTTCGAATGGCAGGTTTTTACCATTTGGTACTTTATGCAGTCCATGCTGTGCCTCTTATGCTCTGCAGTGCCATGTGACAGAGCACAGTGTGGCTGATGAGTCCATCAGGGTATCAGTAGAGAAATGTTTTTCATGTGGACAATTGCATTCAGAGTCTGAGCACCCCTAAAGCGGCAAGGTACCTGGTTGACGGATTGAGAGAGATGCTTTCTACAGCTGGATTTGAGATATGACAGTGGGCAAGCAATGTTCCCAGAGTCACTTACCCACAGAAGCTCAAGACAAGACCAACATATCAGAATCAACCTTAGGTCTACACTGGAACTGGCAGACTGATAGACTGTCATTCAAGAGCCAACCTGTCATGTATAAGACTCCCTCCCTCAGAAACATCTACAAGGTCCTAACCACTCAATATGACCCTCTCGGACTTCTTTTGCCATACACTACTCAAGCCAAGGTCATCATTAGGCAGCTATAGAATAAGCAGCGGGGTTGAGATGATCCAAACTTACTACCTGAACTCTTGCAGTCATGGCGCACCTGGGAGAATGAACTTCAGTACCTACCAAGCATCGCCCTCCCTAGGACTTATGTCCTTCCTGATGTGGAGAAGGATGGTGCCATACATGGAGTCCACATCTTTTCAGATGCGTCAGAACAGGCATATGGAGCTGTGGCATACATGAGGACCACTGACAAAAGAGGCCAAGTGTACCTGTCTTTCATGGTAGCTCGATCCCGAGTAGTACCCAAACATTCTCATTCCATTCCTTCAGTTGGAACTTTGTGGAGCTCTTGAGGCTGTTCAGTTAGCCAGATTGCTTCAGAGGGAACTGACCTTGCAGATTGAGACCACAGTGTTGTGGACAGACTCCTCCACTGTCCTTACCTGGCTGAACTCGGAATCCTGCCATTACAAAGTTTGTGTTGGCAATAGAGTAGCTGAAATCCAGGCACTAACAGGAAATTGTTCTTGGCGCGATGTGGATTCTGCCTGCAATCCTGCCGATGACCTCACAAGAGGCAGACCACTGAATGTTCTTTCAGGGATGAATAAATAGTCTCAAGGACCTCCCTTTTTACTCCAAGATCCAGCCACCTGACCATTAATGCCAGATGACCCCACAGAGATACGGAAGTCTGCCTTCTGCGGTACCACTGCAGTACCACCCCGATCCAGTATACTGGATGTTTGGAACTATCACACCTGGCAAGAATTCCTGGATGCCACTGCTAAGGAAATTCAGGTAAACTACCTCCGATTCCTTTCCCGATGCAAACGATTATCATCAAGCTGAGATCTTTATTCTCACGCGAGTACAGCAATAGTCTTTTCCCAATTACATTTGGAGAAAGGGAAGCCAGTGTCTGCTGACAGTAATCTTCTTACCTTTGCTCCTGAGCTGGACAGATTTAGTGGTTTAATCCGAGTGGAAGGTTGATTGAGGAGAGCTGAGTCCATAGCAGAATGTACCTTACACCACATTGTATTAGACACTCATCATACAGTCACCCGTCTACTGATTAAGCATTCTGATTGTAAGCCTCATCATCCAGGAGCTGAGCGTATGTTCTCTGAAATCTGATGCCATTATTGGATTATTCGTGGCCGTGAAGCCATCCATCGGCACCAGCATGGCTCACAGCCAACTATTGTGGAACTGTGGTCAGACAGGGGAAAAAACTTCAAAGGGGGTGAAAGAGAGCTGAGAGAAGCCTTCGCTTAAATGGCTCCTGACTTACAGAAACAGCTTGCTCGACAGAGGATACAATTTAATTTCAATCCTCCAGCAGCCCCACATTCCCGGAGTCTACCCGAATTGTTGAGTCGCAGGCGCTGGAGGCATTCGCAAGTCCTGGCAGATAACTTCTGTTCCAGGTTTATCCGAAACTATCTCCCAGGCCTCCAGACACGGCAAAAGTGGCAGTCCTCATTCCCAGATCTAACAGAGAAAATGGTTGTGATGATTGTAGATCCACAGATGCCTAGGCCCCTTTGGCCTGTTGGATGTGTCATCAGGACGCACCACAGTTTGGATGGACATGTTAGGTCTCCTGATGTGGATATAAAGGGGCAAGTCTACACTCAACCAGTAGCACGGTTGGGTGATCCTTCTAGCTCTGCCAGATAGCGGAACCCATCCTGCCAACTCACCCTAAGTTAAGTCGCCTTTTAGTAGGAGCAAAGTTGCACAGCACTTTTGGGGGCAGCTGTATGAAAGGCTCCTAGAGAAATTAGGTCTTTTATTGAAGGGACTCCTATTATGATAGTTTTTAGAGCGTATTTCCCGATACATCCAGTAGGAGGCATTATTGTACAAGTTTGCTGCCTGATGACTGCTTGTACGATTACTGAGAGAACGGCAGCTGCGCACAAGTTTTTCCTGTCTGTTATTTTGGTTGTTTGTCTGCGTTTGGGGTTAGTTGTGTTAGTTCATGACCATAAAGTAAGTTCTCTTCAGTTTGCATATCTTCTAAATGTGTTTGAAGTGTATTATTTAACACTGTAGTTTACACATGCATGTAACGATTCACGTTTGATAGATAAACAAGATATATGTAATTTCTGCTAAATACAGAGTTTGATGTTACGGTTTACATAGTATTGGTTATGTCTTGATACTGTGTAAGGATTTACCAGTGTTGCTACCTTTTGATGATGTTATTTGAGAATTGATGCACAGTTTAATGAACCTGGATTTATTAATAGATTAATACTGAAACCATTTTGTGGGACCAGATCAATAATTATATTGTCTCTAATTGCATCCTCTGCATATTGAAAACTACAGCAGTTATTTAGATTATAATGAAAATGCTGTTATTCTAGATTAAGTGTCTGATTTATTTGTCAACCTGTTTTACTTATGCTGCTATGTTTTGTTATTTTTAGACACATTTTAAATACACTTTGGAAAGAAGCTCCAGTTTCCTCATTCATTGTGTCCTGACCGACACACCAGGAGTGTCGACACTTTGGCATTTCAGACAATGGAAGTCACACAACATATGACTTCTGAAATATGAGAAAACATTATTAATTGGGTCGATTCTCAAGCGTAACCATTGCCTCATCTCCATTCACAGACTAAGGATTAATCGGTAGCAATTTCCTCACTACAGTAAAAAAAAAAAAATTGTGATAGGATATTGTGAAATACAGCATCTGGCTGTGTTCTGTTTTAATATAATTTAAAAACAATTTATTGATTGATAGCAAAGTTGAATTTTCAACATGCAGTAAACATTTTCAGTGATGAAAAGAGTTATGCTGTTATTTTCTGATTGTGACATAAGAGCACTTGACATCAGCTCTTTGATACTCAGTTCTTATTGGTCTTACTAAAGACCAGCGTCATATGATGAATGCTCAGATACCTTAATTTCCTCATAAACTCTGTCCACACCTTTCACAATACATAAGAAAAGGAAGTGATTGTGGTGAAATGCTGCAGAACTAGGAAGATGAAAAAATTCCTTCAGACACACCTTTACTATCAATCCGAATGACATGGCAGGATGAACAATGCTATTTTTCTTTTGAAAGTTTAACCACATTGTTTTCTCAAAATGTCTTAATCTCAAATAGTTATTTTATAAATAAGCAATAGTTTGTACATTATGCCTAACCTAACCAAAGATTACTTTACAGAGCAAACAGAATGTTTCACAGTGGCATGTTACCTTATATTAAAACTATTTGGCCGATGTTAACTCACATTAAAATATAACTTCGTAATAGAACAATCATTTTACCTTAACAACTGGTGGTTCATACCAACTTACTGTGATGCATTTAAGACTTATTTTAGAAGTCAGGAACAATCCTTTGACTTTTTTTAATCATGATGTGACAATCAACACAAGTTATTATTTGTCTACACTTAACATAGCACAATGGTTTAACATAGCACAATAGTTTTTGATCATCTAAATCTTTTTTTATGCTAATCAAGTGGTCAATGTATTTAGCTGGTTAGCAAAGCCAGCTAGTTTTTATAGCAGTAATAAATAAATAAATATATAGTGAAAAACAAAAAAAAATTATATTATACACATTTTGTGTCTTAGGCCTGCTACATCTCAGTTAGTTTTTTGAAGGCCTTTGAAATCTCAAGATTGGCATGAATCTGAACTCGAATAAGCGTTATTGGAATAAATGTGAATGCAGCTTACAACTCTTTTCTGGAACTAGCATGAACATAGTGGAAATGGTCCACAGTAAATTAACATCAAGTGTACATCAAGTGAAAATACCTCATCTGTTGATTGGCAACTTACATCCAGCAGATCTTTGAGCAATCTTTTTACATACTCTTTTTTTTTTTTTTCTACATAAGTTTCCTGCCCTTTATGTTGTGAATGTGTACTGATATTATATACTAACCTAATTCCAGATCATTGTGAGCATTTGGATGGCTTGACAACTGGTACATTTCTAGGTGTTTGGTCACACGTCTCCCTTAATACCAATCACACCAATTTAGTAATGATTGTAAGCAGCTGTTCATCCGAGGATGAGTTTAAAATGTTTGAATCAATTCTTAAAAAAAAAAATAATAATAATAATTAAAATAATTAGAAATATTTAATATTGTGTGTTACTTATAGGCCTAGATCACAAATCAAATAAGAAACATTGTTTATGTGACTGATATACAGACAGTTTGATGTTTTTCCCAGCTCAAGATGCCCTTTGGATCATTCTCAAGATATGGCCAAGCATGATCTTCAGGCTTCATGTTGGGTCCAGCAATGCGATCTGGGGGCTGTTTAAGAAAAGACAGTAAGAAAAGCGGCGATTAACGTCCAAACCCTGACTTGAAATAACTAATAAATCAATCGGGACTAAAGCTGTTTCATAAACGACCATTTAAGTTCACGCAATTGCATGAATTCGACCCAGGTCCCAGGACGTTGCGTTTTCCTCGGTGCATAACTGACATGCCACAGGTATATTTTTAATCTTTAAAAAGTCATGCAAATATATCAATTTTGCTGTCAGGAGTGGGCGAGGCAAGGCTTACGTGAGTAAACGAACGCTGCTCCGCGCATGCGCGCTAAACAGATGGAAAGCAATATAATTATAGCGCAATAATTCTGAATAAAATATGCATTCTGACAATATTTGTTGTCAAAATATTTGTTGTTGGACATTAAATGGGACACATGTGTAATTTTAATCTTACAGGTAAGTGTATTTTTATGATAGCAGTAACTGCAAATCAAAGCTGCTAATAATACAGCCCTACTATCTCAAATGAGTTAGTGTTCCTCTTATCTGTTAAAATGTAGTTTGATCTATATTATTTATTTTCATCTTTAATTAAGTAGCTTTAACTTTTAATTTAGTTTTTTAAATGTGTTAATGCTTTAAAGAGCCACTTTAGATTTTAATGTTCTACTACTACTATGACCATAAAGAGTTATTTGTTTACATTTATAAAACACTATAATGTTTAATTTATTGTTATTTATTTTTAATGTATATTATCATCTTACATGGATCTGCATTTTCTATAAAATGCATATCTGATATGACTTAATATATAATTAGCATAAATCAAACAATATATTTCATATTCTAGAGGAGCAAAGATTAAACGGATGATTGCAAAATGATTTCACAACCACCAGGTGGCGATATGCATTAAGCATGTAAACGACCATTGAACAAAAAAAAGAAAGAAACAGCATGGGCATTTTCTCAGCTTCAGTTTTCATAGTGATTAATTCGCTCTGTTGAAAATGTCTTGAGTCTTAACCAGGAACACTCTGAGTTGAATGGACTTACACATGGGGGATGTTTCATAAAACAAGTTTACCAAAAAAAAGGGCTTATTTCAGTTAGTCTAAACTATTTTCACAATTACCATATCTCAAGCTCAAGCTCAGTCAAAGAGCTCAGTCACTGTGGTAGCTTATGCTGGGAAACTAACCTGGTCTGGAGAAGGCTAACTGTCAGGCTAAGCTGAGTTCCTCTAACACTGACCAATAGGAATGCACTGATGAATGCACTGATATCACCATTGATTCTCTCACAAAGGCTACTATTAGTTGACTATTATTAGTCCAAAAATAAAAGTATACAGAAAATGTAACTTAAATAATAAAATAATTAAAAATAGGCTACACCCAGCTATATATTTCATGTATTGGACAAATGTAGTGGCCTTTTTTATATATGATATATGAAAACATATATGAAATATATGAGAAAAAAAATTATCATAGTTGCTATACTTGCCCATTCAGTTGATCAGCTGTTTCTAGCCATGCGGCCTTTCTCTCTGGTTTTATGATCAATGTACCTTTTGTGTTTATTAGAAGAACATTAAAACATTACCATCTAAAATTTCTCTTTAAAGCATTTAAAACACTAAATTACAAGTTTAAACCACTGAATTAAAAATGAAAATAAGTGATAGAAATCAGAATACATTTTAACAGATAAGAGGAATACCTCATTTGAGATAGTAGGGCTGTATTAGGAGCTTACATTTGATTTACAGTTACTTACAGTAAATTAACTTATATTCAAATTCTACGTCACATTTAATGTCCAACAACAAATATTTCAGCAGAATGCATATTTTATTCAGAATTATTGCGCCATTATTCTATTGCACTCAGTCTGTGTTGCACGCATGTGTGCAGCAGAGCTTAGTAACACACATACTGTAAGCCTCGCCCACTCCTTGGACTCCCTGAAAGTTTGCGGCATAGCATCTTTAAAATATGTCCGAATTTTACACACCAGTCTGTTATTGTGGCAAAATTTTCACGCCTCGAAACGCGATAATGAACTGTGAATTGGCTTTTTGACATGTTGGTCAAACGGCCTCATGGGTGGGTCTTGGCCAGTGAAAAGCTGCAATGAATTAAGTTTTGCAACTAAGCATCTAAATACAGTAACAAGCTGTGATGTTCATACCAAGATTTAAGGCTTGAAGATTTAAATTAGTTGTCATCATCGCAGAAACCATAATCCACTTGCGGTTCTTGACTCAGCAAGAATCCAACCGGTTCTTGACTCAAGAACAGCAGTGGCCATGTACAATCATTATCTGGCTCGCTGCACACATGCTGCTCGGCTCGGTGTTCATCTTCAGTTCTCTCTTCACAGCAGTTCAGTCAGTGTACTCTTTGAGTAAATGAATTACTCCGGGATATTGGTTTGTTTTAACTTAGAGGGAGTGTCAGTCACGTTAAAAAAGTGATTAAAGGGGGGGTGAAATGCTATTTCATGCATACTGAGTTTTTTACACTGTTAAAGAGTTGGATTCCCATGCTAAACATGGACAAAGTTTCAAAAATTAAGTTGTACGTTTTTTACACTGTTAAAGAGTTGGATTCCCATGCTAAACATGGACAAAGTTTCAAAAATTAAGTTGTAAGTTTGAAGGAGTATTTTTGTTCCAAAAATACCTCTTACGGTTTGTCACAAGTTTCGGAAAGTTTTTTTCGAGTACGGCTCTGTGTGACGTTAGATGGAGCGGAATTTCCTTATATGGGTCCTGAGGCACTTCTGCTGGAAGAGCGCGCGCTCCCGTATAGCAGAGCAGAGACATTCACTGATCAGAGCGAGAGCGAAATGTCACAAAAGGAGTGTGTTTTTGGTTGCCAGGGCAAGACAACCCTGCACAGATTACCAAAAAAAAAAACAGCATTAAGGGACCAGTGGATGGAGTTTATTTTTACAGAGCATCAACGGAGTTGTGCAAGTGTTTTTGTTTGTTCCCTGCATTTCGAAGATGCTTGTTTTACAAACAAGGCCCAGTTTGATGCCGGATTTGCATATCGTTTATTTCTTAAGGATGATGCAGTCCCAATGAAAAAGGGTCACGATCGTGTGTTGGAACCGCAGGCGGCAGTAGCGTAATTGGAAAAGAGATTTTGGGTGTGCATATGAAAATCTGGGTGTGCCACATTTATTGTCATATTACTGTGCAAAATTATGGGATAGTATTTTTGTCACACTGCTTCCGTCCAACCATACTCCTAGTGGTAATTTGCAGGTCGTGTCAGGTCATGTCAACATGTAGTTAATTGTTAAATGTAATAATTTTCTTCCAAATATGATAATTCTGAATTTCTGGTACGATCATTTTGAACTTCTGGTACGATACTTGGACATTTCCAATCTGGCAACACTTTCTGTTGATGTTGGGCCCGGGGAGGGAGAAACATCCTCATCACGTGTAACGTTAAGGCCTTGTGTCCAGTTGTCCATCAAGCCAAGGTTTTTTGCTAAAAAAAAAAATTAAGAAAGAAGCTCTGCATATTACTAGCTAGCAACATTTTTAACATTTTGAGCATTATGGCACCATATATTGGATTCTTGTTTCTGTGCCCCTGAGAGTATGATTTAGAATGTTCAGTGGCGTCACAGACAGAACTGCCAGATTACTGCTTCCGCGTGTTGGCTGGCACTGAGCCAGAGACAGATGCGCTCAGCGCTTGTCATATATCAGTGTTTTCAACCACATAATGTTTATTTTAGGTTTCATACATTTAAATATACATAATCACTAGTAAAAAAATAAATTGGTAGTTTGTAAAATACACACTGATGTCCATAGAAGCAGCAAAAACTATCTAATCAAAAGTAATTTGCAGACGTGTTTTATTCATATATCAGACACACATAGCAGAAAAATAAAGTTTACTCTATTTTTCGTCCAGTTCAACAGCCACTTACTTTCATGTACTTCGGGAGAAATTGGGGAATTCAAGTGCTGTACGTTAAATCCGGCTGACTGGACTCTGAACTGCAGCGCTCATCTCGTTATAGTTTAATTTCTTATATAATTTCTAAAGGTTTTTAAACGAAGAATCGGAATAACAGATAGTTGACATGGTAAGCAAGTTTGTGTATATATTTTAATAAAAAATGAAAAACTAAAAACGAATACCGATACATCTGTTAGTGGCCGTGGCGTGTCACGTGACAATCATGACGCGTTGCCATGGAAACAAGGGGTCAGTTAAAATATTTGTAATTTACTCGTTAAATAAAAAAACAACAATAGTCCAAGTTTAGTAAACATTTTTTATTGAGACTGTAAAAAATGATTCTGCATCTATTTTTAGGTGTGCCAGCTGCCACTCTGGGTGGCACAGGCACACCCTGGCACACCCATGGCTACGCCACTGGCAGGCGGTGAGTAAAACTGCTTCAAATATCTCTGTGTTGTTAACTTAGCTATTGGCATGTAAGCACATCAAGTAAACAACATGCGATGTTGTCATCAAACTACACTTTCCACATGTACAGCTTAAAAAAAAAAAAGACGACATAAAGTGGAACTTAAGTCATTTTCCAAAACCGCTAAGCAAATATATACAGTTTCAATACATACCACATAGAGACGTCGTTGCTGATGCTGCTCTTGTTCAATTTCAGCCTCTGGATCTGATTCTGGATCATAAATATACGACTGAATCTGATCTGACGGCCATGGTTTGTTTTGAATGATGTTTTTTTCCTCACAGTAATGACACAGCTTCCAGACCATAGACAGTAAAAGAAATGGACACAGCGACCCCATTGGAACTCAATTGAGACAAATGAAGCCCAGTTTTAGCGTTTTTTAGCACTTCCGTTTCTGACGCGCAGACTCAAACGAAGCTTGACGACGTCAGCAACCTGTCTGACAGATGTAAATCTTCTAAGTGGCTGTGCGTGCAAACTGCCATCGTTAATCTTGCAGAGACGGCGAGCTTGAGCGGGGAGTTCTTTTTCGTGAGTGAGCAGGAATAAGTATTCTGATTAATTATTTTGTATAGTATTTTAAAATGTAACGCCAGTACGCCATATTAAATTAATTGCCTGCGAGCTTCTCCACCTGTCTGTACGGTAATGCGACAGAGAGCCGAGTGGTTATGACGCAATCGTTAGCCTATTTTTTACAAAAACTGTTTATACGGGGCCATAATGTAACATAGAAGGTAATGGAGCCCTTTATACATTGTCGTGTATCTTTAGAAATAAATAATGGACAGAGTCTTTAAACGCCTCAGATGTAAAGTTATTCGCTGTCAAAGTGACGCCAAAATGAATGGGAGTCAATGGGAATGCCAACGCAAGTGAAGTTCTGCTAAAAGATGGCAGCCCCCACCCGACTTCAACTTCCGGACGAGTTCCTTGCCCCTTGTTCCAGACGCTGTCTACGCAAAAGCCTACTCGCGCTTGTGATACTTTAGCTCCGCCCACACCTCACGCCTCCAGGCGCGTGTTTTTCCGGGAAAAAACGTTACAGACTATCTTTCTCTTAAAAATATAATAAAACAAAAGATTTTTTGGAGTTATGAAGGATGCAGTACTACTCTATAGGTACTCAAGATTAACAGGATATTGAGTGAAAACAAGCATTTCACCCCCCCCCCCCCCCTTAAACTTATACTCCACTCCAAAATTATGGATACTCCACTCCAAAATTTTATTTTTGTCATTAATCACTTACCCCCATATTGTTCTTAACCCATAAAAGCTTTGTTCGTCAATTTAAGATATTTTGGATGAAAACCCGGAGGCTTTTTACTGTCCCATAGACTGCCAAGTTAGTTCCACTGTCAAAGTCCAGAAAAGAATGAAAGACCTCGTCGGAATAATCCATCTGCCATAAGTGATTGAACCACTAACATTATGAAGCGACAAGAATACTTTTAGTTCATGAAGAAAACAAAAATTAAGACTTCATTCAACAATTCCTCTCCTCTGTTTCTTTCCACATCACTGTAGCGCCATTTTGGAGATTATGAGCTGAACGCAGGCAGCGTACTCATTCAAATTATAATATTAATTAATGAATCTCTGATAATTCCGGGTGGCTATGGTCACGCAGGTTTGTTTGTGGTTTAAACTCTTGGCCATGAGAAAAATATGTTGTTCCCTCAACATAAGGATGTAGTACCTGGACAAAATGATCCTGTGGTCAAGATATATGACATTCCCATAAGTTAGTATCTTGTGGCCATGACATATTATCACGTTGCCATAAGTTATTATGTTGTGGCCATGACAAAACTAAGTGAACCGACCATTTAACCTTAAGGGCACCATAGGTTCCCTTACAAAAAAAGACATGCCATTTTTGTCAAATTTACTGTGTCTGCATGATGAAAATGAAAGTGGTATGGTGAGAAAAATAGTGAGCTGGCAATTAATTGTATTTGTTTACCCAAGCAAACAAGACTAAACATCGTTTTTTTTCTTCTATAGAAAATGTATCATGATTTTAGTTTATTTAGATATTTGTATTAGAAATACAGCCAAAATCTCAGCAATAAAAGCAATTTTTGAATGAGGAACGATGATCTTTGAGTTGTCGTGTGGGAGAGCCTACGTCCGCTACTGCTACGTAAAGGAAATGGTCTAAGAAGAAGAAGAAGTACATTATTGTAGGTCCTCTATGCCCCAACTCTCTCAAATGTGTCCCTCCTTCTGACAAGCGCAGTCTGCTCTGATTGGCCAACTGACACAGTGCATTGTGACTGGCTGAAATGTAATGCCCCTTTCCATAATTGCCAGCTACTAAGACAGTTACTAATGTCCTTAGTTTTACCATCAGTTCAAGCCCGAATGGGGAACAGAGTGGTGTGACAGACACAGCAGTACCGCCGCTTCCTATAGGCAGAGTACGCAGTTTGGGCCTCTAAAAAAAAAAACCTTCATTTTATATTTATATTAACATATTGGACATACATGTTTGTTTGTCATAAACATTTTTTCAAAAATGTGCATGCCTATAACTTAAGCTATCTTAATATGATTTTAGATTTTGGTTTCTAAGAAACTTTTCTTTTGGAATTTTAATTTTTAAGGCCCTGTATGGTTTAATCCCAGAGATATTGAGATCAGTGCAGATCCATGTACAAATTTAGTATCATTCCCATTTTGAGTTGTCAAAAACCAATTGTGTTTATGACTGTTGACAATGCAAATATGCAAATAATAACAGTAACTCAGGGTTCAGGAATGTATAGTGTGACAGTAGGTAAAGTATGAGCAGTGTGAAATGCAAGATTACCCAAGATCCCATTTGCTTAGGGTTTAAATTACCCGGTGTAAATTATTTCAAGTGTGAGAGGCCTTTAATGTTTGAGGTACTATGAGGGAGTGTGCTAAATATGCCCTTTAGCAGTAGATACTTCTTAGATCTATAACTATGCTAAGAAAAATACATTCTAATAATGAATCCAGCTGAGGTAAATCTTGGTTTTCTGATGTCATGCAATGTGTGGCAAAAGCAACCACACTTCCCTATGAGGCATGGGATTTGTTTAAAATGTTTCAATGCTGCAGGTTTATAGTCTTGGTAGCTTCAGAAGCTGTTAAAGTGAACAAAATCCTTTCTTTCTAGTATCCCTGAAACTGACCCTTAAGAAAAACAAGTGTGCTATTAGTAGTGTGTATACTACTTTTAAACTAAAAAATAGGAAAGTATACTTTCAGTCTACTTTTTATGTACTTCTAAGACATGGGCTCTATGTGCTTCTCAGAAATATACTTAAAATAACATTTAAGTATACTTGACTTATACTTAATATATTTAAATAATTATAGTCTAAATATATTTAAAGGGTTAGATCACCCAAAAATGAAAATTAGCCTGTGTTTTACTCACCCTCAAAGCATCCTATAGGTGTATGTGACGTTCTTCTTTCAGACGAATCCAGTCGGAGTTGGTCCCTCCAATCCTTTCAATGAAAAGTTCAGTAGACATGAAATAAAGTGTGCCCATCCATAAAAAAATGTCCCTCACACAGCACAGGGGGGTGAATAAAGGCCTCCATACATTTTTGTAAGATAAATATCCATATTTGAGGATTGAGGACATGAGGATTGCAGATGTGACCAGAGCAATAAACTGCACTCTCTGTAATTTGATCAACTTTATTTTTTTTATAAAGCAGCAGCAACAACAAGATACTATAAATAACTTACACATAAAATGAAAATTGCGCCAAATAAACAAACACCACATCTTAGACACAAAGCACAACAAATCATGGGCACATCTGAGTTTGTTTTATCTTTTATTTCTCCTTTTAATATTTACATGTTATGTAGACATACCCGAATTAATTGGCTGGAGTCATGTGCTGGATTGCTTCTAAATGATTGTGATGATTCTATCAGCTGTTTGGACTTTTTCTCATTCTGACAGCACCCTTTCACTGCAGAGAATCCATGGGTGAGCATGGAGAAACAAACTCAACCTTGAGGGTGAGTACACTTAAGGAAATTTTTTTGGGTAAACTATTACTTTAATAGAAAAGGATTATATAATGCATCCCCATCTGACATAGACCACATGATCTGCTGCCTCTCTAAAAACTGCATACATTGACAGTTCAATCAAATTGATCTTTCTAAGGTGTTACAAAACCTGTTTAGTCTCTTTAAAGTTTCTAACGAATTTCTACATAAAACATCGGTGAATTTATAATGTGCATCCCTGTTCAGTAAGTGTACACCTCACCGCGGGTTAATGCTGATTATTGCATGTGACATTCACACTGTTATTTTAGTTCATTAAAAGATGAAACTCTTGATAAAGTTTAATCCATTTTGATTGAGGCAATATGTAATAATACTTTAACCTAGAAACATCATTATCAGACTACATTCAAGTCAAGTCAAGTCACCTTTATTTATACAGCACTTTAAACAAAATGTAGTTTCATAACAAGGTTCGAGAGGAGCACGTCAGATACTTAGCCTAATCAGCACAGGTGGAGCCACTTAAGATAATCAACCTTAGGGTATATATATAGCTGAATTAGCCTACCTGTCTCCATTGATGGTTTATCAGCATTCCGGTTCGCTCTGTCTGCCATCTTATCACAGACCCAATTTTTCTTCCACCGAGGAGATCCATACCGGGGATTTTTCAGATATGCTACTTTTGCTGATACCCATGATCATTAAACACGGCCGTTGAACACCATCAAACGTCATCGTGACAGCTGCTCTTCTCGCCAAGCCACACGTCTTGGCCAACACGTCTATCCCGTTTGATGTCATGAGTATTTGCCTCCCATCAAACGTCGGTGAGAGTCTCCCGTCTAGACCACATTACTTTTTCCTTTCTACTGTCGGCGAGGCTTACCCATTCGACGCTGTGAGTATGGAGCTCCCGTCGGATGTCGGCGAGAGTCTCACGGCCACCTAACTTTTCGTTCCTGTTTGGCGGGTGACAGTACTCGCTATACGACGACAAGAGTCTCCACCTCCCGCCAAACTCTGTCCAAATCTTTTCCCCCCGCCTGGTGAGGCTTACCCGTTCGATGTTCTGAGTCCTGATCTCCCATCGGATACTGCGAGAGCCCGCGCAGTCGGGTTTTCCTCCTCCCGCTCCCCGGCCGGCGAGGCTTACCCGTCTGATGCCGTTGAGTATTGTGCTCGTGTCAGATGTCGGCGAGAGTGCTCCCGGTTGGGTTTTCTTTTCTTGCTGCCCACAAACAGGTCTTATCCATCTGATGCCGTGAGTATTGATCTCCCATCGGGTGTTGCAAGAGTACTCTTTGTCGGCGGCCCAAAGCCTGTTTATCTGCTCAACTGAGAGGACCTACACGTCCGTCGTCCTCAGTCTTGATCTCCAAGCGGAGGCTTCATAGGTCCTCTCGGTCAGTTATCTGCCCTGGTTGCCCACTGACTAGCAGGGGCTCATCAGCCAGTAGGGCCCGTACGCCAACACCGTGACCTATTCCAGTCGAGGCAACTCGGGCCCTCCTGGTCAGGCTATCCAATCACGTTGCTCCTCCGCTATCAGCCGGTAGGGTCATCCGATCCAATGCAGTGAGGTGCTCCGGTTGTGCAACGGTAAGAGCCCTCCCGACCGGGCGCCCCAAATCACGTAGTCCGATACAAGCAGCCGGTAGGGCCTATCTCTCCAAATAGGTAAAGTTGATTCCGACCTGCCAACCAGCTGACTTTCTAAATATCAGCCCCCGCCAGATCTCAACGCTATTGTGGGGGGGTCATTAGTCTGGCGGCTGTCCTTTCCGCTATTGCTTTTTGGGGGGTACTCTCGGTTCGGGCCATTCCCGAGCTCGGAGCCCCTTCCCCGGACAGAACGCCAAATATCCATTATAATACTACAGCTAATTATATGTAAGTGTGAACTCGTGAAATGTAGTTTCATAACAAGGTTCGGGAGGAGCACGTCAGATACTTAGCCTAATTAGCACAGGTGGAGCCACTTAAGATAATCAACCTTAGGGTCGCCTTCCCATTACACAGACTGTCACCCCGGATTACATTTCCCATGTTCCATTTCATTGATTACACCCAACTTGATTTAAAAATTTTGGGACTGCCTACCCCTCTCTCTGGTAGGGAGAGTGGAGACCAATAAAATAAATGTTCTTCCACTTTTATTCCTCTTTCAATCTATCCCTATTTTTCTACCTAAATCTTTTTTTAACTGTCCTGATAAAACAATTTCCTTTTTATTTGCGCAGGTAAGCAAACAAAGTTGATCTTCAGGGCCATAGAGATGATGATGGTTTAGCCCTGCCAATTTTTACATTTTATTACCGGTCCACTAATATTTCCAAGATTTCATTATGGTATAATGCTCCAGAGGCTAACTGGTGTACGCTAAAAGCTGCTACTTGTACCTCCGATTCCCTTCCAGCATTAGTCTCCTTTGTCTCTCCAGCCTTTTAGCTATACAAGAAATCCGGATCCGGTTACATCGAATGATTAGTTTGCGAACTGGATATCACTAACGTTACACTTGAACGTGCTCACAACAGACCCGGAAGAGAAGACAATGCAGAACTGACCCTCTGATGTCACATGGACTACTTTGAAGATGTCCATGTGACATTCTGGACATTATACCATTCACACAGTTTCAATTGAGGGACTGAGAGCCCTCAGATTAAATCAAAATTATCTTAAACTGTGTTCCGAAGATGAACGGAGGTCTCACAGATTTGGAACGACATGAGGGTGAGTCATTCATGAGATAATTTTTGGGTGAACTATCCCTTTAAATTTCCCCAGTCTGTGATGATTTGGGGTGCAATGTCATCTGCTGGTGTTGGTCCATTTTTTTTTTATCCAAAGTCACTGCACCCGTTTACTAAGAAATTTTGGAGCACTTCATGCTTCCTTCTGCTGACCAGCTTTTTGAAGATGCTGATTCAATTTTCCAGCATAATTTGGCACCTGCCCACATTGCCAAAAGGGAAAGTTGTGGCTTGGTGGTTAGAGAGTTTGACTCCTAACCCTAAGGTTGTGGAGTCGAGTCTCGAGCCGGCAATACCACGACTGAGGTGCCCTTGAAAGGTCAGCAAAAGGTATGAATGTATGAATGAATATGATATACAAGTTTCACTTTTTGAATAATTAGTGAAATCAACTTTTTGATGATATTCTATTACATCTGTATACAGTACATAGTAAATATAAATATACACAGTACACATATATATGATGTAAACAAAAACTTTTACTTTGGGAGCACTTTTATAGATATACATTTCTAAGTATTCTAAAGTTGTAAAAAACTTACTTTGCTTCGACATTTGTTACCATTTATGCTTATGCTGTATGTGTTTTATTTGGTATATCTTTTTTATTTCGATTTTATTTTTTTACAGAAAAACCACACACATATACACCCACAAATTAGCTTAACACAATTTACAGACAACTGCCAGTAGTTTTAGTGACATATAAACGGGTTACTCCCAAATATCAAACAAGTCTCTTACCGGACACCCTGCAGATGTCAAACCTCACGTTTTAACAAGAATGTGCTATCAACAGCCAACACATCCTTTCACACACACAAGCTACATCACACGCACATATAGACAAACATATTCAGGTATACTAATATTGACTTACATTTGACTTTGATTGACCCTAGTTTGAATATACTGACCAACTGAGGAAAAAAAAAACATTCCAACATAAAAAACATTAAATAAAAAATAAATTGCACTACAAATGGTGATTTCATCTTAAGATTGATTAACTCATATCAAATTAAACCGTGCAAATTATTATTATTCTCATACTTTATTCTCCAATTATTAATGTTAACAACATAAGCATTGTGTGACTATGAGTATAGTATTAGTGTGTAGATTTCAATTTCTGTGCAGTCTAATCTGTAACTGTCATACCATTCAAATTTCATATTAAGAATTTTTTTTTTACCCAAAAATCTTACTATGCTCTCTTTGAACTGGTTGTTTTTAAAATACAAATCTTGTGTAATCCCAAGATATCTGTAATCAGAAGCACATAAAACTGGAATAGAATTTCATTCACATTTGTTTCATAAACCCATAATCATTTCTGGATTACAATCCACCTTTAAAGTAATTCACTTAATTATTCTAGCTGCTGTGAGAAAAGGCTATAAACTATCTCGCCACCTGTAGGATCCTCACATGCGATACCCTAGTAGCCAGGACAACAACTTTGGGTTTACAGACATGACATAATGACACAGCAGAATGCTCAAATTTTTGGGACAATATTATAAACTAACCATTTTAAATCAGGCTAAAGTAAGGCAATAATTTTGAACACTGCTGAAAAAAAAAAGGATATTTTTTAACCAAAAACAGTTACAGACTGCAGATTTAAGTAAGAGATTCATTTCACAGTGACAATATTCTTTGATATAAATATATTTTTCTCGCATTTTCTTTGCTAGCTTTATATATTAAATTTATTTAAAGTTTGAATAACTGAAAATAAAACCCTGGAGCTGATTCACCTTCACCCTATGGAATGGCCCTTACTATAACTGATTATGAGAATCCAGAAATTATCATCTTTGGGAAGGATGGTACACTGTCATGTGCCATATAATGAAACCAGGCAGCAGGTGGATTAACAGGAGTTACCAGAGGGAGGGAGTCACATATAAACCCCTCCTTACTGCCAAACACAGGTTACATAAATTAAACTGGTTACAATACTCAGCACATCAGCAACATCAGCAGAGTCTTAACATACACTTTAGGTCTAAAAAACTAAGCTTTGACACTATGCCAGTCTGTTGATGAGTCTGTGGAATACACCTTCAGAGATTCTTCTACAGTAGGTAAGTCAGTTTTTATAGGCAACTAAGAATTTTTTTTTATGAATAAATCAAGTTTTAAATGATGACACAGGACAAAACTTAAATGTAGTTCTACAATAACTACAATAAAATATTTTTTTAGGTGCTGTAGCCACTTTTTAAAGGAATTAAATGTATTATATATATTCTACTATAAAAATCTATATAATCCATTAAATATATAACATAGTTTTTGTATCATCCACATATAAACAGCATCCAGTTACTCTTATTTTGTTGTTTGATTTATTGATGCAAATTAACTAAAATGTGGAAACAGTTTAGTATCACTTAAAGAAGTTGTCCAGCCTAATATCACCATAGTTTCTGCTAAACCTTTTTGAACAACAAAGGAGAAAAAAATGTTTTTAAAAGAAAATAAAAATCTAACATTGGTCTCAGTTTCTTTAAAATACTTTCTATATCAGTTTATCATTGAGCCAGATACCAAGATATTTGTAAGATGCAACCACTTCAATCTGTATATATATATATATATATATATAAAATAATCAGATAACCACTGCAACACTATATCACTAAACCTACCCATTTAAGCCTATGCAACAAAGGTCATGATTCACAGAATCAAATGCTTTCGATAAATCAATAAATAAAAAGTGCCCCACATGATTTTTTTATCATTCAATGCAGTTATTATATTATTAGTGACTTACATTGCAGCAGTTATAGTAATATGTCTTTGTCTAAAACCTGATTGAGTTTGACATAAAATATTAATTGTACTTTTACTTTTCATTTATCATATAGGTAGATAATTAACAAAGTACAGTGGAATCTCCACCAAAAACAGAAGCAATAGGTATTGCTATTAAGTCTGTAGATATATATATAAAAAGAAGTTAAGGATCTATTTGATCAGGGCCAGCAGACTTTTTACAATCAAGACTTATCAAGGCTTTATGAACCTGAGACGGGGAAATAGGTATAAAAAAAAAAAAAAACTTTGGCTATATTATCTTATTATTACCATCTGCACCTACAGAGAAACCAGATGGAGTGATTGAACTTATATTAGTAAAATGTAAATTAAAAGCTTCTGCTACATTATATTTTTACTTAATTTCTTCTTTATTTCTTCATTATTTCCCAGTTGGTGATTTTACCAGCTTCCAAAATTTATTAGGATCATTAAAATGTTTATCATACACACTTTTTGCATTTTTTATAATTTTAGTATGTATTGGGGTCAATGACATGACGTGTATTTTTTGTGTCCGAATTCATTATTTTCCTAAAAATAATTTGAATAAATACATGTAATATATCAAATGGATCTACAATATGTCCTTTATAAGAAACCCTTTTCATTTTATTGAAATTCAATCGATTTTTTGAGTTTTGGTGTTTGAAAGACCAAAAAGGTCAGGTGGTGCGACTGTCCGAACATACAAGCAGAGAACAAAACTGAGATATTAATCTTAATTTTCTCAATTAAATTCTTAATCAAATATTTTGGCATCATTTTATGTTAAATTCCTTATAAACGAGGGGAAATAGTGCTATTTCAAAACTATTCTATTACTTAAAAAACTTTTACTTCTACTAATGTCAGGGAGAGCAACCGACATAAAAATGCAATTTTATGGAATGTTCCTTTAAGAAAACCATCTGACAGCATATGACATCACATTTCTATTGAACAGTAGATTGAATTCTGCCCTTAAAGGTCCCCTTCTTTGTGATTCCATGTTTTAAACTTTAGTTAGTGTGTAATGTTGTTGTTAGAGTATAAATAATATCTGTAAAATTCTAAAGCTCAAAGTTCAGTGCCAAGCGAGATATATTTGATTTAACAGAATTCGCCTACAAAAAATGACCCGTTTGGACTACAGCCATCTAGTTCCTGCAGTAATGACGTCACTAAAACAGTTTTTTGAATAACCTCCGCCCACAGGAATTCACAAAAAAGGGGGCGTGGCCTTGCTGCGCTCCGACAGAAAGAAGGAAGAGCTGTGTTTGTGTTTTTCGCCATGTCGTTGAAACGCTGTTATTTTCATCTCTGAGTCCAATCATCTTTGTTTGGGCTTCCCAGGGATGCTGAACTTGGAGATTAATGGTTACAATTTATGTTTAACTCGGTTCCGGAAAATTATAATCCACATGTAAAACTTAGTGCAGCATATTTTGCTGAGGACAGTTTGCTGAGGACAACTTTCTCAATCAGTTTAATGCCCTATTCGTTCAAAGATTATTCTTGAAAGATGGAGCAGTTCCCTCTTTGTCTGAAGAAGGTGTTGTTTATGGACCACAACTGGTAAGTGTATTTTATTATTTACGTTGGTGCATTTAACAGTTCTGTAACTTATTACACAAAGGGCAACGCTGTTTAGCTTTGTTAGATGTTAGGGCTGTGCAAAAAAACGAATGCGATTTTCATGCGCATCTGTCAGTAAAATCGCTCATGTGACTATAAATACATCTCCAGCACACGCTCCTGCACACTTGCTTCTCAAAACTACTCCAACTAGCGTTACCAGGAGGGCAGCGTGCTGTAAGCTGCTGTCGAATCACAACGCAGGAATCGCTGGCACAATCAGAACCCGTTACGTATTTCTGAAGGAGGGACTTTATAGAACAAGGAAGTCATCAGCCCGTTTTTATGACAGTGAAACAGCGGTACACAAATAGGTAAATTGTGTGAAAAATACTGTGTTTTTTTACTTGCGAAACATGAACAAGTTATATTGCGCACTGTTAACACAATAAAAGCTTCAAAAAAGCACGTAAAACGGGACCTTTAATGTTTCTTGGACCAAAATTTGCACTAATTTACTGTTTCATATAAAAAATTTTCTCATTTATTAATTGTGTTCCTTGAGGTTTCAAAGTTATATTTTTAAAGAAACGATGATAAAAATGTTATCATAACATGCAGTTTTGTTTTGCACTTTCTTGTTAATGAAATGTAATTATATGATTGAGATAGAGTATAAATTGGTCAGAGGATTAAAATAAAAAGCCAATTGAAACCTGAATAAAATTCAATGACATATCTTTCTTTTTACTTTGTGAATATCAATCATTATTGATCACAATGTCAGGTGGTGCGACCGGTCATGGTCAGGTGGTGCAACCAACAAATTCACATTTAAATGTATCAATTACCACTGCAATTGCAAAATGAAGTAAGAAATATAAATGTAAACTTGTATATAATGTATACAAATCATTTTTACAGTTAAAAACAAAACATAAAAAGTCCTTATGGAAAAATGGGTGTTTGAATACGCAGAAAAGCAGCCGTTTATATGATTTGGAATAAAAGGGCACTACATAAAAAAATAGAAAGGAAAATTACCATGTGATATACATTTTAGACACTACAATGATTCATATTTACAAGTCTCAGTAGTGCTAAGTACATTAAATGTATATTAATTTTAATTAATATATGTTCGCCCCACCTGACATTTTCTGGGTGGTAAAATCAGAAATCTTGTTTAATAATGAATTAATGCTGCCTAAAATGCTGTAAAACCAATATAAAACAACACAATAAATTTTTTGGGACATAAAAATGCATTTTAAAACCGTTTTGCTTAAAATATTTTTTTTCTTCTTGAAAATCTTATTTGTCATTGACCCATTGTTTAGTGGCCTATATTGTTCCCAATCACTATAGTTATTAGGTATTTAAAAAACAGATGTATTAAACCATGAATAGTCTTGACCACACACTCTGAATCGTTTTAGGGGTGCATGTTTAATAATCAGAGCTAAAAAAAAAAAAATTATTATTATCTTAAAATAATTACATGCCAAATCTGATCAAAATCTGCCATATTACATACATGAGAAAACTAGCTATTATACAAGTCATGTAAAAATGCTTGCATACTATTTTATAGTTTCTTCTAAAAATAAACTTATATTTAGGTAATAATAAAAAAAAGTCACTCATGTTTGGATTGATATGGGGGTGTAAATTATCAAAAGGTATATTTTTGGGTGGAGTAACCTTTTAAGCACTGAGATGAATATTTACAACAAATACACAACTGTTACTATATTATGTGTCTTGAGGATCTTAATATATACCACTCCTTTTCCCTCTATAGGTCTGTAATACTTCAGTTTAAAGTGGCAAAACCTCCAACATCACTGACGTAAAGATGAGGGTTTTACGAGTGAAACATCAGCGCTACATTACCGCATTCCTGAGCTCCACTATCATCTTGTTACTTCTGTGCTTTCAAAACTCTCTGTTGGTTTTCAACTATGGTTCTTATGGTTTTCTATCTGAGAGCTCTCCATGTGCTTGCCATATCTGTGTGGCAGACAGAGGAAATAGTAACTGGTTCAGTGAGCGATACGACCCCAACGTACCAATTCTGCTCAACAGCAACAACAGTGTATTGAGTGCAAATGTCTCCAGGTGGTGGAAGGTAAGAAAGGTTACTGCAAAATCAATATACAGGTCCTTTTCAAAAAATTAGCATATTGTGATAAAGTTCATTATTTTCCATAATGTAATGATAAATATATATACTTTCATATATTTTAGATTCATTGCACACCAACTGAAATATTTCAGGTCTTTTATTGTTTTAATACTGATGATTTTGGCATACAGCTCATGAAAACCCCAAATTCCTATCTCAAAAAATTAGCATATCATGAAAAGGTTCTCTAAACGAGCTATTAACCTAATCGTCTCTAAACACCTGCAAAAGATTCCTGAGGCTTTAAAAAACTCCCAGCCTGGTTCATTACTCAAAACCGCAATCATGGGTAAGACTGCCGACCTGACTGCTGTCCAGAAGGCCAACATTGACACCCTCAAGCGAGAGGGTAAGACACAGAAATAAATTTCTGAACGAATAGGCTGTTCCCAGAGTGCTGTATCAAGGCACCTCAGTGGGAAGTCTGTGGGAAGGAAAAAGTGTGGCAAAAAAACGCTGCACAACGAGAAGAGGTGACCAGACCCTGAGGAAGATTGTGGAGAAGGACTGATTCCAGACCTTGGGGGACCTGCGGAAGCAGTGGACTGAGTCTGGAGTAGAAACATCCAGAGCCACCGTGCACAGGCGTGTGCAGGAAATGGGCAACAGAGAAGCAGCACTGGACTGTTGATCAGTGGTCCAAAGTACTTTTTTTGGATGAAAGCAAATTTTGCATGTCATTCGGAAATCAAGATACCAGAGTCTGGAGGAAGACTGGGGAGAAGGAAATGCCAAAATGCCTGAAGTCAAGTGTCAAGTACCCACAGTCAGTGATGGTCTGTGGTGCCATGTCAGCTGCTGGTGTTGGTCCACTGTGTTTTATCAAGGGAAAGGTCAATGCAGCTAGCTATCAGGACATTTTGGAGCACTTCATGCTTCCATCTGCTGAAAATCTTTATGGAGATGAAGATTTCGTTTTTCAGCACGACCTGGCACCTGCTCACAGTGCCAAAACCACTGGTAAATGGTTTACTGACCATGGTATTACTGTGCTCAATTGGCCTGCCAACTCTCCTGACCTGAACCCCATGGAGAATCTGTGGGATATTGTGAAGAGAAAGTTGAGAGACACAAGACCCAACACTCTGGATGAGCTTAAGGCCGCTGAATATTTACACTGAATACGCTGAATAGACCTGAAATATTTCAGTTGGTGTGCAATGAATCTTAAATATATGAAAGTTTAATTTTTATCATTACATTATTGAAAATAATGAACTTTATCACAATATGCAATTTTTTTAGAAGGATCTGTACATCCCTTACCTACCAAAAGGACCCCACAAGTTAGTTATTTGTCTTTTAATCCATGTAACTTTAAAGGGGTCATATGATGTGATTTTACATTTTTCCTTTCTCTTTAGAGTGTTTCAAGCTCTTGGTGCATGAAGTAGATCTGTAAAGTTTCAAAGACTAAAGTCTCAAATCCAAAGAGATATTCTTTATAAAAGTTAACAGTCAACCTCACCCTCCTAAAAACTACTTTGTTTGTTCTTCCAAAAGAGGACACAACTATAAATCAGTGGTTAAGTTGTATTTCAACATTGTTCCAGAACAGTTCCACCCAAATATTTTTGTGTGTGCAACGTATTATGGAAGATGAGGAACGTTTCATGAACCAGTAACCTACAATGCGTCTTTGGCACAAAGCCTGTTCTATAAAGTGGGGCAGTTCTAACTTTGAAAGGACAGTCTGATGCTTCTAACTTGCAGCTGTCAGGTATGACTCGGGACACAGAGGTAAAGATGAATTCAGAATGGTGTTATTTATTAAGAGTTCAAGTGCGCAGTGTATCGTTGTTGCTAGTTGCACATTTAAGTTCCATTTCTCCAGTGCATGTAGTATAATTCGTAGAACAGGGGAATCGCACAGGTGCGAGAGTTTGGATCTCAGATGTCACAGCCAGATTTATAGATCGCTCACTAATCTTCGCTTCCTTCTCACAAGCCAAAGACAGCATCCACTCGGAATGATCATGGGAGAATATAGCGACCATAGAATAACATGGCATCGCACAGTGATCCACATTCTTGGGAACAGCAGAACAAGAACACAGGTTAGTGTAACACTGAGGTGAGTACACGTTACGTGACTTAAAGGCACTGGGAGACAACTGCGAGGATCTTTCCTGTTGGGGACTTGACAGGGAACTGAGGTGCAGGTGAGTGTATTCATAGTGCTCTTAATTCATGGTACGTGACAGGGTTAACTTGGTGTTCGATGGGGAATGGTCCAATATACTTAGGGCTGAGCTTTTTACAGGGTTGTCTTAGACGAATGTCTCGGGTAGAGAACCATACTAGCTGATCAGGTTGGTACGTGGGATTTGCTCTTCTATGGAGATCAGCAAAGTACTGCTGCCAGTTCCCTGTCTGTTGGAGATGCTGGTGAGCCTGGTCCCAAACCCTCTCACTGTTCTGGAACCAGGTATTGACTGCTAGGACTTCTGAAAGTTCACATGATCAGGGGAAAAGTGGGGGTTGATAGCCTAAAATACATTGAAAGGGAGTGAGGTTAGTGGATGATTGATGGAGCGAGTTTTGTGCATACTCAGCCCAGATGAGGTAACTGTTCCACAGGTTCTGGTTCTGGTGGCAGAATATCCTTAGGAAGTGTCTGATGTCTTGGATTTTGCGTTCCGTTTGTCCGTTGGCCTGGAGATGATAACCAGAAGTGAGACTGACAGTGATATTTAATAGAGAAAAGAAGGCCCTCCATTCCCTCAAAATAAATTGTGGCCCCCGATCAGAGACAATGTCTTCTGGGATCCCGAAGTTCCGGAATACGTGTTCGAACAATAACTCGGCAGTCTCAAATGCTGTGGGAAGAGCTTGTAAAGGGATTAGTTTGCATGCCTTGGAAAATCTGTCAATGGCCACTAGTATGCATGTCTTGTCACCAGAAACTGGGAGATCCATGACAAAATCTACCCCAATGTGAGACCATGGGTGATGGGGAATAGGTAAGGGTACCAGTTTTCCTGTGGGTAGATGTCATGGGACCTTGGTTATAGCACACAGCACACATCCTCTGATGAACTCTTGCACTTCCTCCTGCATGCCTGGCCACCAATATTTGCACTGCAAAGAAGCAAGAGCTTTTGTTACCTCTGGGTGGCCTGTCCCCACTGAGCAATGTACTTGGGAAATCAGAGCCTTGCAATGATCCTTGGGTACAAACGTCCTTCCCGGTGGGCATGCAGGTGGCATGGGTTGCTGTTGAGCTTCTCTGAGCAATTCATCTAAGTCCCATTGAATAGGATATACAAATAACTTTGTGGGTAAGATACAGTACGGACAGGGTATCCGCTTGGCTATTGTTGGATCCAGGGCGATAAGTGATCTGAAAATGAAACCGAGTGAAGAAAAGAGCCCACCTGGCCTGGCGAGGGTTAGGTCTCTTGGCTTCCTTTAGATATTGCAGGTTTTTAGTGATCGGTAAGCACAAGAAATGGTTGCCGGGCCCCTTCCAGCCAGTGTCTCCATTCTTCCAGCACCAACTTTACTGCAAGGAGTTCTCGGTTGCCGATGTCACAGGGTACAACTCTGTATTATAATTGTTGTTATGATCATTCATGAGTTGATATAACATATTATTAGGTGTTTTAATGCACTGTGCCATTAACATTATGCCTTAAGAATACCCTATTATACCCATTTATAATATATTATAAATAGGCTTCATAGAAAATGTTACCGATTCTTCTACAACCTTGTTAATCAGCTATCATTTTGCACTGATTTTAGGAATAAATTATGGGTAGGTTTAAGAGGTAGGGACTGGCTTAAGTCTATATTTTTTGACCGTAATGTTGATCCAGGATCAACAAAAGATGTTGAACATGTCTTACTTGGCAAAATCACGGCTACCCACTGCATAACAGATGATGACCTTTTCTGCCATCTCAGTCTGTGTGAACTGTGTGAAGGCCATGTGCTTGTACACAAAACATGGGTCTGTCATGATCCTGCCTCAAGACTAGGGAAAAACCAAGGACACGAGGGCAGAATCATGACAGAACCCCTCCCTTAAGGAGCGGCTTCCTCAAGGGAACATCAAACACGGGACATGACTGACATGACAGACTGGGACACAGACACAAACCAACAAGACATGACAAATAACAACAAAGGCAAACATGAGTACACAATGGCAGGGTTAGGGTGACAAATCAAAAAAAACAAACAGGGAAGGGGAGGAGGCGGGACCACAAAGTTCATGGGGGACAGACCAGGGTGGTAGGGTGGGGCAGGAGTCTTAGGAGGGCGGGCCGAAGGCTGACGACGAGGGGTCCGGGCTGGTCTGGGTGGTGAGGGGTGGGAAGGGGTCTCGGGACAACTGACAGAGGACATGACAGGAGGGGTCACAGGACGAGGGACGACAACAGCTGGACGAGGGACGACTATATCAACGGGACGCGGGGGGACAACAGGACACATGACAACATCAGCTGGACACGGGGAGACAACATCTACTGGGCACGGGGAGACAACATCTACTGGGCACGGGGAGACAACATCTACTGGGCACGGGGAGACAACATCTACTGGGCTCGGGGGGACAACAGGACACGGGGAGACAACGGCTGGACACTCGGGACTTCTGGGGACAGGGTCTGGGGACAAGACAGGACTGACGAGGACTTCTAGGATCTGGACAAGACTAGACAAGGCTTTAGCAGCTAGGATAATTGGCATCTCCTTACGAGATGAGACAGACTGTACTAGAGTCTTTGCTGCAGAGTCGGCCGCGGCACTCTCCTCCGCTCTCACGACTGCAGACTTGCATACAGCTCTCTTCTTTGCCGGCTCGGGCACGCCAGCGCTCACCGCTGTTGGCTCGGGCACGCTCACCGCTGCTGGCTCGGGCACGCTCACCGCTGCTGGCTCGGGCACGCCAGCGCTCTCCGCTGCTGGCTCGGGCACGCTCACCGCTGCTGGCTCGGGCACGCCAGCGCTCTCCGCTGCTGGCTCGGGCACGCCAGCGCTCACCGCAGCTGGCACGGGCATGCCAGCGCTCACCGCTGCTGGCACGGGCACGCCAGCGCTCACCGCAGCTGGCACGGGAGGAGACAGGGTCACAGGACCGGCAGGCCCCTTCTTCTTCCTCTTCCTCCTCGGGCGCAGTGCAGAGGCTACAGCTGGGTCAGAGGCGGGTTGGGGGAGTTTGGTCTCGGGCAGGGCAGCCTCGGACGCCGAAGACTCTGAAGCTGACTCCCATGAAAACCGTCTCCCTCGCTTGTTGGGGAGACTTAAGGTAGTGGGAGGTGCCTCAGGATCTTGGGAGGGACTTGCCTGATCCCCCAGGGTTGCCACGGCCAGGACACGACCCTCTGGGATCGTTGGCAGCTGGGTAGGTGGAGGGGACCTCTGTGGCTCCTCCTGGGAGATGCTCTCCCACAGCCGGGCATAATTCTGAAGGATCCACTCCCCCTCGGGCGAGTATGGGAGGGTGACCCCCTTCCTGTCGGTGGGGGATGACATCCAACATTGACAATGGAACTCCAACAAGTGTTGGAGTTCGGGGGACCTCCTGCCTGCTGAGTTCCTTTTTGGTCGGTTCATTCTGTCAGGGTTTTGGTAAGGGAGGAACTCAGGTGCAGACAGGAAGTAACGAAACACAGGATTTATTTAACAAAAAAGGGAAAACAAAAATCCACGAGGGGGAAAACACTGACTAGGGAAATACAAAATAACTGAACAGGACTGAGTTAACGAGATAAACAAAGACTCAAAGCACGGGAACACTAACTATAAACAAACACTCACAGAAATACAAAACACTTCTTCAGGAACAATCACAATCACAAATGTGGTACAATCACAAGTGATGAACAATGAACCGACGCAAGACAGAGCACACTAGGAGATCTAAATAGGGGAACAATTAAGACACGACAGGTGGCACAGATAGCAATCACGACACGACTAGTTTAACAAGGGGGGCGGGGCAAGGGAACGAGACAACACAAGCACATGGCCCAAAGACAAGGCCATGTGCTTGTACACAAAACATGGGTCTGTCATGATCCTGCCTCAAGACTAGGGAAAAACCAAGGACACGAGGGCAGAATCATGACAGAACTAGAGTGCGAAACACTGAAACTCTGCATATATCTGCCTTACAGACATGAAAAATGTCTGCTTTCAAATGAACCAATTTAAATGGAAAACAAATATTCTCCAATTGTGTAATCCATATGAAATATGCATACAGGTGCATCACTAGTGCTGAAATAATGGGTTGGTGTCACTGACTTGTGTACCGACATTATGACAACTTATAATCAAAAGGCACTGAAAACTGCTTGAAATAGTATATTTATGCAGTATAAACACACTTACTGGAGTGGATATTATACTTAATTCTGCTAAATTACTTTAAAATATCATACAGGAGCTACAATCAAATGCCGGCAACTACACAAAGGTGATGGATCAGTTGTTTTCTCTCTTCCCTGATGAAGAGCACTACTCAGATACTGGTCCAGATCGCTGCAGAACCTGTGCTGTGGTGGGCAACTCTGGGAACCTGCTGGGATCCAATTACGGGCCTCTCATAGATTTCCATGACTTTATCATAAGGTAGTCAATAAGATTGCTTCAGTAATATAGATATGATGTTTTTTTAATTAAGATTATCACTCTTCAAAACATATCTGGAGAAATATAGCTTTAAAATGTATAAACTTAGATTTGGAGAAATCACTTGTTCACCAGTGTATCCTCTGCAGTGAATGGGTGCCATCAGAATGAGAGTTCAAACAGCTGATAGAAACATCAGAATAATCCACACTACTCCAGTGTCCAGTCCAGGATCCACTGGTGAACAAGTGATGTAGTGCTACATTTCTACAAATGTGTCATGATGAAGAAAGAAACTCCTCAACATCTTGGATGGCCTAAAGGAGAGTTAGTTTCATCAAGGTTTTATTTTGGGTGAACTACTCCTTTAACTGAATCGACAACCATGAAAAACGAAACACTTTCATAATAGTGTCTTATAGAATACCACTGCCATGATGTGCCATGAGTTCAGATTAGATGCCTCAAAGGCTTTTCATTAGAATATCAAGCACACTTCAAACTCCTGTGTATTTTTCTCTTAGGATGAATAAAGGCCAGACAGAAGGTTATGAGAAGGATGTAGGGTCAAAGACAACTCACCGGATTGTGTATCCCGAGAGTGCCATGGACTTAGACAACTCCACCCATCTAGTACTTCTTCCATTTAAGATTCTGGACATTCAGTGGCTCATCAGTGCCTTCACCACTAGACACATCACACAGTGAGAATTAACCATGCATTAATAAATACATGACAGTGATACAATTTAAAGGGGACATCAGATGCAAAATGCAAAATACTGTATTCATTATAATCAGTGAAAGTTCAGAAACGGTCACTTTGTCGCGTCCACTACACTACATTTTGTAGAGGGTTTATAAAGGTGTTTTTTTTTTTTTTTTCTTCACTAAGTCATCTACTCATTTTATATTTTAAATAGTTTTTGAGTAGTTAGAACTGCATAATTAAGACTGGTGACTTTAATAGAAGATGGGGTGCAGTGAGCAGTAGCTCATTAGAATTTAAAGAGACATGAACAGAAATGGGTCACTCTGAACAGATCTGTTTTTGACAAGGTAAAAGGGAGTTGTTTTACCCTACCACTGAAAATGTCAATTTATTTATTTTTATGTGGCCAAGTATGGTGACCCATACTCTGAATTAATGCTCTGCATTTATCCCATCCAAAGTGCACAAACACGCAGTGGGCCTTGCTCAGAATTGAAGGTAGGAGACAGCACTGTACATTCACTCCCCCCCACCAACAGTCCCTACAAGGCTCGAACCCGCAACCTTTTGGTTATGAGTCTGACTCTTTAACCATTAGACCACAACTTGCCCCCATGTTATGTACATAAAGTTATACATCCTGTAATACATAAAAAACTATGTACTAATTATATGCATTTTAAAAGTAATTTATTTCTTTAAAATAGGAATTGAAACACATAGCATTAAGAAACTAAATACCAGCTAACAGCTAGGGAATAAGCGAAGCAAGAGACCCAACCAACACCAACCCAATCTCATGAAAGTGCATATAAATAGTATACCAAATAAAAACAGAAACTCATGGTACTGATATGCAAAAATGGACTTTGGCATGTATATGCTAAACGATGAGTAGGTTTAGGGCTGTGGGGTAGATGCGTATCAAATGTACATAAAAACTGTGTATCATATGCACAGCAACAAATTTCATATCATATGCACGTGAAAACTGTTTATAATATTCACCTTTTTACCTATTTTTACCTTTGCACTTTAAATAAACCATACATGTCATGTATTTCATCAGGGCACCTTACTTTATTAATATTTATTAGGAATGCCTTAAATAACGAACTTCAACAACATAAGGGCAGATCCCTTAAGCACAGCTGACAATGATTTTAAGTGTTCAGGCATAGTGGACAAGAATATTCACATGTTCATCCTTTGATTCCTCTGTCCTCAACAAGGATGCACAAATAAGAAATGAGAAGCACCCAAAGAACACCTAGAGACAATTAAGGAACTAATAAACAATGAAACTACAACTGACTACAAGACTAGAATACATGAAAGACCAAAACTTCAGCATAAAAGACACAAACAGGGAACGTGATAATGAAAAATCAGCAGTAAAAATCTATGATGGAATTTCTGTGAAATTGTTTATTAAAACTAATTTTTTTTATATGAATTTTGATCTGAAATGATTTGTTTGTTTACTCAGAACATATGTACAAGTGCCGTCTACAATCAAAGCAAATAAGGATAAGGTGAATAACAAACCTTCTCATGAAATCAACCAATCAGTCAAATAACAGATGTTAATTTGTTTTGATTTGTATAGCTTACTGATATTGCCTGATTGAAATCTTGATACTGTAAATGCATGTTTTATAAATGTCTGATTTTATTTCTGTCATTGTCTTTAGGTGATGATCCTCCACCCAGAATTCATAAGATATGTCTATGATAACTGGGCAGAAAGGCATGGCAGATACCCATCCACTGGTTTCTTAACACTGATATTCGCTCTTCACATCTGTGATGAGGTAAAGCTCCCATTCTGAGTTGTGGCGCTGCATTGGTGTCATTGTTAAGGGAGTGCCAGGATTTACAGAGATTCAAAGGAATCACAATAGAGCAACCCCGGGTGACAGCAAATATTTGATTTTGGGTTTAAGAATGAATAAGGCTCCAGACTGTTTACACAAAAACAAAAGGCCTTTCAGCAAAGTGTTAGGAATGAAACAAGAGGAGCTGAACCATATCCTAATGCCATATCCTACACTTTCAGCAATACTATCCTCAAAAATTTACTGAATTGTGATATTATTTTTGGAGGAATCATTTTTTATCATATTCTTTTTAAAAGAGGGCTTTTATTTTTGTGTTTTCTCAAATAATAATAGTTTGTTTTTGTTTTTTATCTTGAATAAGACTTTTCTTCACAGTGACAAAGAAATTAATAATGCATGGATTACTCAATCTCTTACAGGTGAATGTGTTTGGGTTTGGAGCTACGAGTGATGGAATCTGGCATCATTATTTTGATAAAACACTGACTTCATATGAGATTGGCGTTCATGCTGGAAAATTTGAAAATGAAACACTGAATCGGCTCCAACAGGAAAACAAGATTTTGATTCACATGGGTTGGACATGAAGCAGAAACACTCTCTAGTGCACAATATCACATTGCATTGCAGTACTGAATATTATGTTTTCTTGATTTGTGCAGCAAAGACTTTCAGTTGAGATTCCTATTCCTATTCCTTGAGATCAACTTGCGGCACCAAATTAAATTATGCATGGATATATAATAATGAGAAGCTTTAAATTAACTACTAATTCTTATAATAATTATATAAATGTATTAAATGAATTATAAACAATTATGTATAATGTAAATATAAACATGTAGACACAAAAGTCAAGCAATTTTGTCTCTAAACATTATTTGAACGTAAACTACTTTAATTTGGAGTGAGCGATATGGGGGAGTGGCTTCATTGCATTATATAAATGACAATTTATTCACAGCTGATTGGTCCGGTTTGGGTTTGCGATCTCTAAACCTGAATAAAACTTTTTCTGTAGCAGGATAGCAGGGTAGCCATGTAGCGTAAGTTATTATAGTGGCAAAACCTGCTCCAAAGCAGAGGCAAAAGTGTAATCCGCAAAACAGTCAATGGTCAGGGCAGGCAGCAAACAATCAAACACAAACAAACACACAAAAAAGCAAGTTAACAGTCCATGGTCAAAGGCCAAACTAGGAACATGGAAAGAAACACGGAAACTAGGAATAAAGCTACAAATATTCAATACTTAGCAATATGTGTCTGTGTGAGAGCAGTCTTTATAGTCCTCCTGACAGGAAGCATAAGGAGTCTGAGATTGGTTCCTGGGCAGAGTGTTATGGGAATTGGATTACTCTGGGGTAAGCAGTAACGGTAAAGGGTGCTGTGCCCTCCAGCAGAAAGGATTGGCACTCCAGCTGGTAATTGTAACACATTCTATGTACAGACAAGCAGATATGAGCCCATAATGTGAACACAATAAATATGAGTAATTTGCATGTAAAACAGACCCAAAAACTCTCCTCTGTATTCGTAAACGCTTCGAAAAAGTTCAGATTTGATAGTTAAACATATGAATGTTTATGAACTCCAATAATTCATAGATGAAATTAAAAAACATATTACTAGCATCTATGTTTTAAGAATTTTACTAAATATAAAAAGTAACCAGTAATATTGATTTCTCCATTGTTGTAGGCAGTAAGATGGTTGGTCGCTATTTTTAGGAACAAAAATAAATTCTGCTCGTTTCATGTATGAGGCCCATTGTGTTTATAGAGATAATTATTTTTTTTAATAACTTTTTATAATGCATTAAGCAACGTTAAAGGCACAATATGTAAGTTTTTTTATAAAAATATATTTAAAAAAAAACCACTAGAATAGTGTTATATATGCTCAAACAGCAGCTTTACACACTAACGTTAAAAATTGAATTAGCAATCAACCACACCTTTAAATTGTATTTTTACTGTACTTTCTTTTATTATTACTATGTTGTTTTTATTCTATAACAGCCTTTACTGCCCTCTTCTGGAGAATAAAGATACTAGCGGTAAATCCAGAAGGTTTTCATGCAATCCTATACTGCCTATATCCATCATAATACTTATTTGGTGGACTTCTTTAATACAATAATTTATTTTCTTAATCTTTATTAGGCTGTGTTCCAGTCATTTTGACAGGAGAGAATTTTCTTAAATGCTAGGTAATGTTAGTGTATTGTACTAAACTTACTGATTTTTCTCAACAACTTCCCAAAAAACAAAAGGATTTTCCCCACCTTGTTACACTAGTGGTGTTTCCTGCATGTGAATACAGTATTCATTCTATGATCACATGCACGCAACAGAACTCTTTTAAACAATCTTTTCAGAGATGTAATTCGTAAGCTCAATAGTGTGATTGCTATAATGCGCAGCACTGTGAAATGTGTAACAAATAAATATGATGCAACATGAGCAGATTTAAATTTAAAGCCACAATATAGAATCTTTGATTTCACTTCATTCACAACAGCTGTGATAGTTTTATAGTGCAGGTCCATTTTTGTTACAAAAATGTTTTGCCCCAACCCCACGTTCATTTTCGACCTGTGGCCAGTTTAAGGATAAGCCTTGCCTAACCTTACACACTCTCTGTATATGCATGTAACAAGTCTAACCAATTATCAAATCAAACATGCATTAGTTAGGATTATGTTGAATTATATTTTGTTTACCGCACTGTACATTAATTAAGGACTTTGCTATTTGACAAATTTAAGGTTAATATTGATTCCCATATGATACACATTCAATTATCTACTGCCACCCTAAAAATTTAATTTAACGACACTTTTCATTAATGTTTTTTAAAAACTTGCTTAGTCTGCTTATAGTTTCTAAGGAATTTCTACATAAACATAGCAGATTAATGTGCATCTCTCAGATATGTACATTACACCATAATACTGATTAATGATGGTTATTGCACATGTGACATTCACGTGCCAGTTTGATAATGAGACTGAGCGACATGATCTCTTAAATCATTACGCTCTCTGAAAGTGATTAATGGTGTTGTTGTGATCCAAAATGCTGCAAGAAATATTACTAAACAGTCTTTAAACAAGAACTAGAATAATCAGGAAAATAAAAGGGAACCATTCACATACAGTCATGCCCAAAAATATGGACCCCCTTGGTAATTATATTCAAAGAAGAATGTGAAAATTAATCTGCATTGTTAATCCTTTTGATCTTTTATTTTAAAAATTTGCAAAAAACTAACCTTTCATTGGACAATAAGAATTTAAAATGGAAAATGGGGGGAAATATCATTATGAAATAAATGTTTTTCATTTAGTTTCAATGTGTATTTGACCGTAGTTTTTTTTTTTTCAAAGCTTGTGAAGTGACTCTTGAGTAGCACTGATGAAGTTCATGACATTCAGATGCTAAAAACACAGCCACAGTATGTTTTCATATTTGTCCATTTTCCATTCATGGGTCATTTTTGACCTCAACAACAATGTGATAACTTTTTTGAAACACCACTCCTAAAAAAAAAAAAAAAAAAAACTCTGGCCATCCCACTGGCATCCCCCTTTCACCAAATCCATGCTGACTGTTCATGCTTAACATACTCAAGCCAAGGTCTACACATATTCAAAGTTCACAAGCAACCAAGCTATGAAACTTTTCTCATGTAAACATACTGCAGTGTTCCTGGCTGTGACGATCACTTTTAACCTGAAATGGCTAAAAATCAAGTGAGTATACTGTATACAACATATTTCAACATGTTTGGTTTTGATTAAAAGACATGAATCATGAACAGTTGAGTGGATGAACTGTCCAACATTCCACACGTACTGACTCAGATTTTAAAATCATGTTTTTAATGGTAAATATAGGCTATAAGGCATTTGAACTGCTCATCTCTTATTTTATACTTGCCTGCTCTGTACAGCAGGGAATCAACATGAATTAACATCAGAAGGTATGTTGAAAGAAACAGTACAACTTGCTGAAGTGAATCATGTCTCATCCATTAATCAGTGTTTCAACCATGGAATGATGTCAATAAAACAGCTTCTAAATAATATAATGAAAATAGTAAACTAGGAATCATTATACCGCACAGACAGGACTGATAAAATTGTTGGGGGTGTTGCTCTTTATGTGAATAAAAAAATTAACATTCTATAGTAAAACTTTCAACAGTTTCAGAATCACTTCAACTAGTTGTTCATTTTACAAATCAATTCTAAGTCAGTATTATTGTCACATATAGCCTTCAAATGTCAGTCCAACTGCGTATTTATTGCAGTTTGCTGACTTAAAGCTGCAGTAGGTGACTTTTGTAAAAATGTATTTTTTACATATTTGTTAAACCTGTCATTATGTCCTGTCAGTAGAATATGAGACAGATAATCTGAGAAAAAAATTAAGCTCCTCTGGCTCCTCCCAGTCGTACTATTGCCATTTGCAGGTATACATCGCTCCCGGTAAGAAACAATCAATCAGAGCTGCGGTCCGTAACTTTTTTATGTGTTGAAAATTTACAAAATGTATATAATAAGTGAGTACACCATGAGTCCATTTTCCAAACCGTGTTTTTAGCTTGTCCTGAATCACTAGGGTGCACCTATAATAAGTGTTTATATTCGGACTATTTTAGATTGCTTCGGGGGTAACGCGGCGGAGTAACCCAGTACCTTTGTGATTCTTCATAGACATAAACAGAGAGAAGTAGATCCGGCTACGATGTTCTTCCGCAAGACGCAAGCAGTTCTGTTTATTAACCGCTGGAGCGTCAAAAGTTACCTACTGCAGCTTTAATAAAATCTGTTAAAACTAAGGAGCTTGTTATTATTGGTGACATTAATTTGAATTGGATTGATAATTCATCTAAACTGAAAACAACTGCCATAAAATATGGTCTTTATCAATTACTCAAAGATCCCAGGCTTTCAGGCTGGACTCACCACTGTATTCCACTATCTTTGGGTAATGCCTTGACATTTCAGATCTATAAAATAAGCCATGGGATGAACTTGTATTATCAAATCTTAAATGGACACACTTCAGCAACACTGACTGCTTTGGTTCCAAAACTCAGCACAAGGTTCGAGTGCACTCCGAGATCTGTTACAAATGGACTTCTTCCTTTACCGGCTTTTAGGAACTGCTATGGACAGAGATCTTTTTTTTATGTGCTCACTAAAGCCTGGAATGAGATTCCACAGCACATCAGTACTATAACATCAATAATATGGAGCTAGACGAGTCTCAAAAAGATAAATGCACACACTACATTCACATATGCACACATAGGGTTCATAGATGCACACACATGATTCATAAATACACACACAGGATACACAAATGCGCACAAAATTCACAAATGCACACACAAAATGTAAAAAGCACAGAAGATTCACAAATGCACACAAAATTCATAAATACACACACAACTCAGAAATGCAAACAACATTTACAAATGCACTAAAGATTCAGAAATGCACAGGACAAGATTCAGAAATGTATTTCTGATGCACACACAAATATACCTTGATTTGCGAACTGCTTGCGGTCTGTGAACTTCACTGCATTTGTGCATTTGTTAATTTTGTATGCATTTGTGAATCTTCTGTGCTTTTTACATTTTGTGTGTGCATTTGTGAATTTTGTGCGCATTTGTGTATCCTGTGTGTGTATTTATGAATCATGTGTGTGCATGTATGAATCCTGTGTTTGCATATGTGAATGTAGTGTGTGCATTTATCTTTTTTGAGACTCGTCTAGCTCGATACAACAAGACTATTTAAAATAACATTTGCTCGCCATCTAAAGAACAGGTATATCTGTGACCACTGAGATGGCTTCATGGCCTCCCCGTGATGCTCACTCTCTTGGTTTGAGTTTTGTTGGGTATGTGGTATTTATGTTCTGCAGAGCAGAAACCTGCTGTTAATCAGTTTTATGCTGAGTCAGGCCAGATTATCTTTAATCTTTCCCTTTTTAAAAAATATAAAATTAAAATTAAATATTTATTAAATATTAATTAACCTTCTCTGATGTCTTCATTATATGAGGTATGTCATGAAAAAATTTTTTTATTGCACTAAGAAATTAAGTAAATTTTTCCATTATTAAGATATAAAAACTGCCATGTATCCAGTTTAAACATTAGTTGATGATTAAAACTTGATTTGTTAATTTTTTTATAAAACTATTACTATTTATTTAAATTTTTAATTTCAGTGCATTATATATTTACACAGGAATTACAATGGTAAGAAACCTTTTGTTTAAAAGTTGAATTTGAACTTGAGGGCTCTGTTTTTAGGATGATGTGTTACGTGCGAGACACTGCACAAATTATGCGTGCAACGGTCAAACACACCTGTACATTTACATAAGCAAAATTATGGAAAACTGGTTCTGTGTAAACTGACCCTAACTCAACTGCACAGCGGATCAGGAAGATCCTTCTAGAAATGATCAGGAATTTAGGGAATTACAATCCATTTTCATGTGCCGTGAGTAAAACCCCTAAAGCCAGGCAGCAGGTGGATTAACCAGTGTTTCCAGAGGGAGGGAGTCACGTATAAACCCCTCCTTACTGCTGAACCGTGAATAACACACATTTTACATTATTCCAATCTATATACAATATCAGCATAGTCCCAAACACATTACTTTGTCTAATAAACCAAGCTTTGACACAGCACAAGTATGTTGAGGATTCTGTGAAATATACAAGGATCCTTCCATAGTAGGTAAGTCCGTTTCTACGCTGCTGAGGAAAAGTTTTAGCCTATGAGTAAATTCATTAAGCAAAAGATTATATTTTCATAATTGCTGGTAACCAAACCATTTCAGGTCACAACGACTTTCATTTTTGCCCATTCTATTGAAATCAGTGTGACCTGAAACAGTTCCCAACATTTTTCAAAATAATTTGTTTTCCACAGAATAAAGTCTTATTAAGTTTAAAAGTCAAATGTTTACATAAACTTTGTAGAATCTGCAAAATTTTTAATATTTTACCAAAGTAAGAGGGATCATACAAAATGCATGTTATTTTTCTATTTAGTAACAAGATATTTAACATAAAATACATTTACATATAGTCCACAAGAGAGAATAATAGATTAATCTATAAAAATGACTCCATTCAAAAGTTTACATAAGCTTGATGCTCCAGAAGGAAGAACAATGCATTAAGAGCCAGGGATCATGTAAACTTTGAATTCCTTCTGGAGCATCATTGAGCGTCTGAACCTTTTCTTGTTGGACCTGAAGGATTTTTCTGTTATTACTTTCTCTTGAGGACTATACTGAATGTAAACGTAATTTACATTTGTTTGCACCTTTTGGTGAACCCCCTTTATTAGCTCTTGTGAAGTCTTCTTTTGATTGTAGACTTTGACAGTGAAACACATCCCTCCAGGAGAGTGTTCTTCTCTTGGCTGGATGTTGTGAAAGGGTTTTTCTTAACCATGGAGTGGATTCTCCGATCATCCACCACTGTTGTGCCCCATTGTGCTCCAGTCCTTTATACGTTGCTGAGCTCACTGAGGCTTTTTTTTTTTTCTCAGAATATACTAAAATGTTGATTTGGCCACTCCTAATATTCCTGCTATCGCTCTGATGGATTTGTTTTTGAAGCCTAACAATAGTTTGTTTCACTAGTACGGAGGGATCCTTTGACCGCATAAGGTGGTACACTTAGAATAAATTCCAGGCCTTTTACCAGTTTAATTTGGGTAGAAATAACAAAAGAATAGCCCATGCCCGTCCATGAAACAACTTTTGACTCAATTTTCCAATTACTTATGGTCAATTGAAAAGGGGGGGGTGCACATAAAGGGGGTGGCACACTAAAGCATACACTGGAGAAAAAAAATGTACCTGTAAGACAAGAGGCAACATTTCTGTCACAAGCTTGAGGCATTCAGCCAATCACAAAGCATTCGATAGCTGGCCAATCATAGCACACCTCACTTTTCAGAACAATGAGCGTTGTAAAAAAAATTACGCATTTCAGAAAAGCAGGGCATAGAGGAGAAACAATAATGTACAGTATGTGGAAAATAATGTTGTTGTTTTTTAACCTAAAACCACACATTTAATTACACCAAATTAAATGTGTTATTTTTAGAAACATCACATGACCCCTTTAAAGCCATTCTTCACAATGACAGAGAAACAAATAATCCATGTATGACTCATTCTCTTACAGGTGAATGTGTTGGGGGTTGGAGCTATGAGTGATGGAATCTTTTGAAAAAATCTTGACTTCACATGAGATCAGCGTTCATGCTGGAAAACTGTAAAATGAAACAATCAATCAGCTCAGGAAAACAGGATTTTAATGCACAAAGGTTCTACATAAAGCAGAAACACTCCCTTAGTACTGCACAATATTGCATTGCATTGAGATATCGAATGTTGAATATTGAATATTTGAATATTTGCAGATTTGTTATTTGATTTTCATATGAGATTAATCTCGAGAGATCAGCTTTTGGAAATTCTGGAAACTTTTGTTCGACACCCAGTGCCGCGCAGTAACTGATTATTTGTAATCTGGATTACTTAATCAGATTCCCAAAATTAAGCACTCATAATTAAAATTTATGGTAGCACTTTATTTTACATTCCTGTTATTCATGTACATACTATGTACTTATTATAGTAATTACAATAACTATTTAATAACTAGGTACTAGCCCTTTCTTAGATTAATTCATTGCAAGTACTCTTGACATGTAAGTACACGTACTGTAAAATAAAGTGCAACAGAATGTATTATAGAATTAATTATGCAAGTTACTAAGCAATGATGTACAGCTGTTAAACTCTTGTTTTCTTCATCATCCAGTGACCTTCAGTAACTGTTTTTTCTGGAAGACTGGACCAAAAAAAATATTCAAACAAAAGAATTTGGGCATGTTATGTCATGCATTTTATGATGTTGATATAAAAAAATGGAATATATTTTCTTTCTGTTTGCTTCGTATTATATCAATATGGTATGTTTAATGGTACATTTACAACAAGTTTGATAAAATGTAAACTAAAAGTAATTTAAAAAGTAGTCTGAATACTTTACTCAGTAACCTAGATTTAAATTATAAACTGTTTTTATCATGTAATCTATAATCAGTAACAAAGTAATCAGCAATTTGTAAGTAATTTACCCAGCACCAGCACCAAATAAAATTATGAATTAATACATAAAATTATATGTATTAATTCATACAAATTGTTGAACCAGTCGGGATGTTCAAACACCTTAGAGTCACAGTATTTACTGTGTTTAAATGGTGTTTAATCCAGATAAGTAGACTAATGTATTGTTGTATTGGAATTTCTTGTTTGTTTTATTGTTGCATGTTATATACTGTGTTCATATTGTTTATGGCAAGTAGCATTTTTGTTATGCAACATTTTTATGAAGCTGGGAATCAGAAAAATATATTTTTTAGTTTAATGTGTGCTGCTCAGGCCAGACAATATCATGTTAAACTTATACAAAGGACTTTTCTTAAATAAGCATGTCAAATGTAAAAAAAAAAAAAAAAAAAAAAAAAAAAACACATTATATTTGTGCCTGTATTTTCTTCTTTCAAAAGCATTGCATGGTTCTCTTGAACTGCTTGTCTCATGCAGTATCAGATATACTGCCTTAAATAAACATCTAAACCCTTGTATACATTCAGCTGTAATATGAGGCATCTGCTTTTGTTATTAGGTGTAAAATTGCTGAAAGAATAGGTCAATGCTGGTCTTATAAGAACAAAGAACAATGAACAATGTGCTGTTCAGGGCAACTGGTTTGCCCAGTTATGAGTGTCAATGGTAAAATGTACTTACCACACCTTTCTGAATAGTAAATATTAACCAGAAAAAAAATTCAACATGATCAGATTTAGTTATCTGTTGTGCCATGGCCGTCTGTATGATGAAGAGCTTGTGCATTTCTATGCGGATGTGACACATTTACAGACATTAATTTTACTGGATATTTTATTTATTTATTTTTGTGGTTCAGTTTGTTATTATTTGTGCTTTTCAGAGTCAAGAGACATTCCAGTTTTTCCATTCCAGCTAGCACTTTGTGTAGGGTGGTCCTTGGCCTCCACATCGTGCATTAAAATAATTTAATGCATGGCTAGCCAAGCATTATGCCTTATTTATTTATTTACTGCATTGAATATAAAAGGATTTGCTATTCGAGAGATTTACATGTAAATGATCCCCAATTGACATACATTACATGTGACATTGTGGTTACTTAGATTTGATAATTAGATTTTGCTAGATTTGACTGAGGTACAATTTGATGATTAAATCATCCTAGAAATGTCATTCTCAGACGATGTGTAATGTCTAAAACACAATCAAAGAACAAAAAGACTTCAGTTCCTCATGTCATAACAGTAAACTCCAGCAAGAAACAATAATACAGCATCTGGATGAAGAATGTTTCATGAGAAGGCAACAGCTTATGTTTATTTTTCATGTATGCATAGATCCCGTCAAAGGACCTCATTTTTTAATATACATAATTTCTGATTTATTTTCTGTATATTCACTCTCTGCTATGTCACACTTGTCAACTAAGAAAATGCTGTTAGACTAATAAATCAACTTCAAAACCACCCATGTTAAGATTTAGCATGAAAATAATTTTTATATTTTGTTTAGAACTTGTATACAATTGTATAGAAACTAATACCAGCATAATAATGAAAACATCTGTGGACAAGTTGGGTTCATAAAACAACCTAAAACAATGATTTACATACATCAACAGCTAAAGAATGCTCTCTGGAATTATGTTTGGGTTTAATCTTTCCATCTCTTCAAATGAAATTAATTTGCCACTTAATCTGTTAAAAATAATAATAATAAATATAGCTGCAAGTAGCAATTACAGGCCCAAGCACTACAGAAGCAAGCATTAGACAAACTGCAGAAATTGGTAGCTGAAGCCATTTAGGATGATTTTAACAAGATTTACTGACTTTACACGTTTGACCAATAGGTGTGCTGTTATCAAATCAATTTGGTGTGTTCTGTGCGAGCTGATAATAGCACACATAAAGCATTGCAGAGATACCGCCTCTAGAGTCATTTTGGCATCATGCTTAAAATTCGTTGCTGTGGCATGCAAAAGCGGTTTTGTCTATCAACAAAATCTATAACTTTTCGTCAGCAAGATGATGTGATTCATTTTTGCTGAAAATCAGACAAGTGGTCTAGGGGGAATTTGAAAAAGGAGTTTTTAAAGAAAATCTAAATGGCGGAGAGGAAGTTTGGCTGAGTATAGCAACATTGGCCGATGGCATGACCCAATTAATCTATTACAGTTTTTTCTGAATGCTTAAGCGCTTATCGTGATTCTTGTAGCACAATTTCTAAAACTATTAATACGTATAGCAAAACCACTCACTGAGTTTGCAAAACTAAAAGCACAAACACTGCTTTGCACTCAGTTTGCAATTTTGTAACACACACTTTGCAAAACTGTAGGCAGAATTCACTCCACAACACTCTTTTTGCAGAACTTTAAACACAACTCACTGCTTACACTCAATTACCAAATTTCTAACACACTCCTTGCAAAATTATACACATGTATAGCTATCATTAACACTATTTTGCCAACTGTCTGGCACACTTTCACATGTGAAAACTGTTTTAGATAATTAGTTCACTTTGCAATGAGAATTGGTAAGTACTTTGTAGCACTGCCATACTCTCGAGAAACACAACAGTACCATACATGCAAAAATACTGATTGTTACTTTACAGAATTGCAAGACGTCCAGATGTTGGGGGCAGAGGAAGAATGTTTACTCCAGAGGAAGAGACCCATATAGTGAATATGGTGATTGCCAATAATGCAATAAGACTGCGCGGAATACATCAGTGCATAATTGATAATGACACCATCTTTCAAAATATACAGTGTAAGCATTTCTGCACTAAGTCATGTACTTGCGCGCCACAGAATAGGAATTAAGCACATTTACAGAGTTCCTTTCGAGAGAAACACAGAACGTGTAAAGCAACTGCGATATGACTATGTGCAGGTAAGCTATAGTGTCATTGGTTCTGAATTTGGAAGTGCATACTGTAGTGCTGTGCCTGGGCCTGATGTGTTGCATTTGTCTTGTCTTGTCCAGAGAGTGATGGAACTAGAAGCAGATGCCATGGGACATAAGCTACTTTTTGTAGATGAGGCCGGTTTGAACCTCAGTAAAACCAGGAGACGTGGCAGGAACATTACTGGACACCGTGCCATCATCAATGTCCCAGGACAAAGTGGTGGTAACATAAACATGTGTGCAGCTATAAGCTAAAATGGTGTTGTTCACCATCATGCAACCATAGGCCCATACAACACTGCACACATTATTGCATTCCTGGACGCCTAACATGACATGCTCACTGGTGCCTTGGACTGGAGGATATCGCATGCGATGTGGACTAAATTTTGTGGCTGGACCCAGAAAGACGACATGATGTAGGCTGATAGTCTTTTGTTTTTTTTTGTTAAATTACTATTTTGTGTTCTGACTTCGTTTTGGTTTTGATGAGTGTGAATAAACACCAATACTTGAAGTTTGGATCCTTGTATGTTTACATGACATTATGAAAAAAGTATGACCTCAAATTGACATCTGTACACAGCGAAAGCAAAAGCCAGATGTGTTTTGTATTCATACCATCAGTGTGTAGTTGGCACATTGTGTGCTTAGTATATGATGGCTTGTGTTTAACTGATTGATACGAAAACACAATTTTTATGAAAGTGTGAAGAGTTTATCTAGCTGTGTTCGCTTTTGCAAGAGAACTACAATGTTTTGATAATTGGGTGAAAGGTTTTCTTATTTGTGTGTAGAGTTTAGCAAAAATAGCCAATAGTTACAAAAAATGTGCTTAAGCAATCAGAAAAAACTAATGGCAAAAATTCATAGAAAGCTATTAGCATTTATTTGAAATTGCATTATAACTTTTTCACTCAAAACCTTGAGAATTTTCAGGTTATTGTCTTGATTGTACATACAAAGTTTCGTTATTGTACACCAATGTATTCATAAAATATAGCATTTTATATGATAATACTCCAATGCAGTCAATGGCAATTTCATGTTTTGTTCAATTATAGTGCCACCAAGAGGGCACAATGCCACAAAATAGTTTTTTATTTGTTCTTGGAGTGTGCCCATACATATGTGTGTTAAATTTGGTTACAACAGAATTGTCGGCACACTATGTTTCCAAATTTCCTATGGTGGTTTCTTGTTGATTGGAGTAGCTGTAAAGTAGTTTTTTCAAGCTATTAAAAATAGCCAAAAACATAACATTAGAATAGCTGCATTTCCACTGAAATTACCCAGAACAATTGTGCCAAGAATTTTTTTCCCCAGGAACATTTTTCCCCAAGACACGCTGCTTTCTGTATTTCTACCGTGGCACTGGGAAGATTAGGCAAATAGTCTGGTGACGTAGGTCTGCACACGTTTCTCAATCCGGTAATTCTGCAAACAGCAACGTACTTGATAATTCATTCAGCTGACCATGGCTACTGCAATTTTAATCTCTTTATATGTACGATAAAACGAAATAGGATATCAAATACCACTGCCTCCTTTCGTTTTCATTTAAACATAATAATATCTGCAGAAATACTCAGTTCAGGTAAATGTGTATATATATATACAGACATTACAAGGAAATGAAACATTATATCAATTGCCTCTTTTTATTTTCATTTTAACATATAGATACATTAAATAAGACACACAGAGTACCAGCCCAAAGTCCCTAGTTCCTGGGTAAAGTTCCTGCAGTGGAAACAAGGCTAACTTTTACTTTTTGGAGTTCATTCAACTTGGCATGAGCCGAGGATTCGAGAATTTTATTAGCATAAACTCAGTGTATATTTGGAAAAATGGTGGAGTATGAGTTAGAGACTCTAAATTTGCCGTGGATAATGTTGAGACTGTCCTCTGTCAGAGTGTGCCAAATTTCACAACGTTCCTGCAAAGAGGATCTATGGGCTGCCATAGAATCAAGAGCGGAAGAAGAATGAAAGATGAGTAAGAAAAAGAACACCAACTGATACAATAGTTGCCATCGCACCTTCGGTGCTTGCCCCCAATAATAATCATGAGTTTCATGCAGTTGCAATTGTTTAACAATTAGCCTGATTTAAACAAAGATTTGGTCATTCTTATTGGATACTGTACTTCTCAAATTTCTTTAGAATTTTGTACAGTAATTTTATCTGCTAAATGATCTTCAAAAATATTTGTGACACTGCATGTGAAAACCCAGCTAAAGTAATTTTTTTGTGATTTACTGTTTTCGACATGAAATCATCCTTCAGAATATTCTGTAAAAATATAACCTTTATATATTTTATATTTTACTGCGTAAGGCCATGTCAAAGATTGAAATCATAGTGAAAAATGGTGATAATGGTGGAAATCAAACTTTGATGCTTGTTATCTCTTTTAGATTTTGAGACTTTAGCCCGGATTTCAGCCTTTCTGAGCATGAATTATTTGCACCTGAATAAATAAACTTAAAAGCTACTTGTTTTCTTTCTTTAGGCTACATAAAAGGAAACAACACTTCTGAGACACAAAAATTCATGCATATTTCATTCAAGATAAACTGAAACCTGAGATCCTGTACAAACTTCCTTGTTTTATAATGACTGGGTTCACAAAAGTTTTGTGATTCTTTTGAAAAGAGTATAATTTATTTCTATTTTAAGACCAAAACAATGTTTTTATTGTTGTTGTTTTGGGTTTTGTCCTTTTGTATGTAAACCAGTCTCCTGTTCTGCCATTTTACAGCTTACTTACACAGGGATTGGACAAAATTATGTGAATACCTGGGAAATAGGTAACATTTCTTTATTAAGGTGTTTTACCACCATTTGCCTTTAATACAACTTCCAAGCTTCTTAGAATAGAGTCATACAACTTTGGAATCCAGTAGAATGTTTATTAAAATATGTTTTAGTCATTTCTTTTTTGTTTGCTTTGTCATTTTTTGTGAGCTGTAAATTTAGGTCTATATCTATAAATTTATTTCAGTTTTAGCTTTAGGTATTTTAGAACATCAATATAAACTGTTAGATTAAGAATGTTTCATTCATATAACTATATTTTTATACAATTCATTTATTGTAATAAATTGTTTTACATGTATAATTAAAAGTCATTCATTTCTAGCTCAGCAGGTTAAATTTGACTGATAATGGAAGTAGTTCACCAGTTCTACTTTCAGACAGTTTGATTCAATAAACCGGTTGAAGAAAACGGTTCACTGGTTCTTTTTCTGGACATGGACAGTATACCATACACACAGTTTCAATGGATGGACTGACAGCTCTCGGACTAAATCTAAAATATCTTAAACTGTGCTCCGAAGATAAACGGAGGTCTCACAGGTTTGGAACAACATGAGAGTTATTAAAGACATAATTTTGATTTTTGAACTACAAAAGGGATAGGTGACTTCTCTTTTCATGTCATTTTACCCTGTGGTTGGTTGAGGCTGTCAACGAAAACACGGTTTCTCTGTCCCTGTTCCGGCGCGCTGTGAGAGGGAGGAATCCACACCCCTCCAGAGAGAGATAGGGATCCCCACCCGTCCCACTCCAACCGTTTGGAGCCTGGTTGAGGAAGGTAGCACTCCTGTGTGGGTGGCGCCCTGATGACGGGGATCGCACTTGGGGGTGGGGGGAGATGAGTCAGCTGCCTCCTCCCTGATTATCATTGGCACCCCCGCCCCAAATCGCCACTGTTTAAAAGCCCAACGCGCCTCTCCTCAGGAGACTGGTGCTGCATGTCTGTCTTCCTCCTGTTCGGCGTTCATTCTTGTGAGTCTATTCCGGTTACGTGTTTCACTGTGGATTCATTCGTCATCACCTGGACCTTTCATCATCCTTCACCAGCGCACTCAACTCACCATTTCACCTGTCCTGTGCTGTCATTTAGGTCCCTGTACCACCCACCATCAGCTGAAGCCTTTCTCATTCATTTCTGTCCATGAACCATTACTTGCCTTTTGCTTCCTGTCTTCAATCGCAGACAATGAGGTACTGAGATTACACTGGCCTGTACTTAGTTGTGTCACAGCGTCTGGTCTGTGTTTCCCTGGGTCTCCACTAGTGGTCTCACTTCCCCATATTCACCTCACCGCAGGCACTACAATTCCCACAAGGCCTTGTCCCTTCATCACAGTAATTGCACACCTGTTAATTGCACTCAGGTGTCTTCACTTCATGGTCATTATCCTGCCTATTTATACCGGTCTGTTTTCTGTCTGTGTTATGGAGTCCTTACTTTCCTTCACCTAGTTTCCTCGTGTTCCCTTGTGGTTCTTGTTTCCTGTTTGTTTTGTTTTTGGATGGATGCTTCTGGTTATGACATTTTGCCTGTTTTTGGATTTTGATTTTGGATTACCCAATAAATCTCACACTGCTCTTGGATCTCTTATCTCCTGTGTTCCCGATCCTTACAGAAGGACTCCATCTGCAAATACTGTGATGAAGGGACCAGGCTTTGTGGGAATTGTAGTGCCTGCGGTGAGGTGCCTATGGGGAAGTGAGAACACTAGTGGAGACCCAGGGAAACACAGACCAGATAATGTGACAAGTGCTGTGGCATTTTTCTTAAATGATTATGCAACTTTCTATGTTCCCATAAGCTTTTGTCTGTTGCTATCTTATTCTATTACAGAACAAACACAGTGTGCCATCTTCAGTCAAAGCAAATAAGGACAAGGTGAACAACACAAGCTTTCACATTAAATCAATCAGTCATACAACAAATGTTAGTTTGTTTTGATATGCATGGTTTACTAATATTACTTGATTGAAATCTTGATACTGTAGATTCAAACTGTATGGCATTGCCTTGCTGTCGTTATTAAGGGCGTGTCAGGTGTTACAGGGATCTGAATGTGCCAGAAGAGAAGTCCCAGTGTAGCGAGGCATCAACAGAGTGAGAAATCATGGTCCCAATGGTTCTCAATTCCAGTCCTCGGCCACCTGCTCTGCACATTTTGTTTGTTTCTTATCGCTTCAGATGTTTGTTGTATTCAAACCTAAATGCCCTGCAAAATGGACATCACAGGATATTCTGCCATGATTCCAGTTCAAAGCAAAAGTATGTTCCATTCGAAGTGTATTGAAGTGTGCGAGATGTGAATTAAAATTGTATTTATTTACAAATGTATATGATATCACACTTGTCCATGCGTGCAGACGCTATGCAGCACAAATACATGAATGAGCATTCCGAAGTGAAAGTAAACTTCAACAGATTTCCCCAGCTCAGGAAGTAGGGAGCAATGAACACTGTGTAGGGACCATGTCAATGGGAACACAGTTCATGCACGGTGCTCACTTCTAATGAGCTGATTATCTGAATTAGGTGTGTTAACGAAGAGAGACATGCAAAATATGCAGAGCTGGGGGTGCGAGGACTGGAATTGAATTTGTAAGGGACCCACATACCTGGAACTGATCTTCTTGCATGGAAGTCTGAGGCTTAGATCTGAAGTGGATAGCCAAACTCAATGACCTGGGGTATATTCTTGATTGGGGCATCGGTAAAGGTCAGCTTGTAACTTTTGCCTCCTGGATTAGCACTGAATTTATCAGGAAGATCCAGTCGACGGGTGCGGAGGCAACATGCGTAAATCCAGAAGCATCTGAATGATCTCCTCTGTTAGCGAGGTTAAATGCGCCAACTGGTGTTGAAGAATGGTGAGCTGTTAGCTTGAGCAGATGACTCTGTGGACAGCTGAACCCAGGCTAATGGATTGTGGGTGGTGAAGT